>NW_016107878.1:1432773-1457092 GCF_001604975.1 Cebus imitator | reverse complement strand
AGCTATGCAGGGCACAGCACAGACACCAGCACAGAGCGTGCAGAGGCCTCCATGGGGACAGCTATGCAGGGCACAGCACAGACACCAGCACAGAGTGTGCAGAGTCCTGCCTTGTGGAGCTACACATATGCAGCCTAGGCCATGGGAACCATGTGGTGACATGTGGACGGGAACTAGCCCAAGACTCCCCGTGAAGTGAGTAAGGCTCTTTGCACGCAATGGGATGACTGCTGCATTCTCCTTTTGCAGAGTATGCTGGTGTGTGCACAGGACCTTCTGAAAGAGCTGACACATCCTGCTTCCAGGAGTTACCTCCTTGCAGGGGAAATGAGGTGGCTCATAGGGCCGGGACAGGAACAAAACCCCCTTTTCAAGCATAAGGCCTTTGGGATCCCTGGACGCATGCAGGTTCCACATCGTGGACGGAGGTGGTTGGGTGGCTCACGCCCTTGAGCTTGCCCTTGTCCTGGGCTTGCCCCTCCACACTCACACTGGCACTTACATCCCCACGTCGCAGATGATGTCCTGAGTGACGGGAGACTCCAGGAGGGCAGCGAGGACTTGAAATGAATGCAAGAGTGTGTCCGACTCATAGTAATGATCCCAGCATCCGTAGCCGCTGCGGAGCCAGAGAGAAAGTGAGCTCCAGCGACAACGCAGGTGAGCGCGGAGGGGCAGGGCTGTGGACCAGGGCAGTCTGAACGTGTGTGGGGGGTGGGGCTCAGACGTATTCCCAAAGCGTTCCAGGTGATTCCAAAGAGCGGCCAGTGTAAGCAGCACCGCCACAGCACGATGCACGTTAGTGACGCTGAAGAACACAGCCCCTGCTCTGCTCGCTGAGTTCTCAGTTACTACAAAAACTTGCTCTCGGATCAGGAAGTGCCTGCCCTTGGGTTTCCTTTTAACCTTTAATGTGGCCCAAACGACACTGATCTACAAGAGAAGAACCCCAAAGGAACAAAGCTGGACCCACAGAAATACATTATTTGGCAACGAAGATCGCTAACAACCATTCGGAAAAGCCACCCACAAAGCCACCGCTGAGTTTTTTGCTATAGATGCTTGCAGTGGGCTGAGGGATGGACCCCAGAAAGGTCTGTCCATCTCCCAACCTCGGAAACCGGCGAATGTGACTTCATTTTAGAAAAGGAATCCACTGATGTAGCTGGATTAAGGATCCGGGATGAGATCACCCTGGCTTTTGCAGGTGAGCCTAAATCCAATGACAAGCGTCCTTGTAAGAGAAAGGAGAGGGGAGACAGGGAGAACAGGGGGAGGCAACCTGAGGACGGACGCAGAGCGGGGAGCGATGCAGCCACAAGCCAAGGGGTGCCTGGAGCCACCAGGAGCTGGGAAAGGCAGAGGGACCCTCCCCCAGAGCCTTCGGAGGGAGCTGGGCCCTGCTGCCAACCTGACTGTTGTGGACTTCTGGCTTCCTGAACTGTGAGAGAGTAAATTTCTGTTGCTCTAAGCCACTACTTGTTTCCATGTGTTTTGGCAGTCACAGGAATTAATTCAATAATCCGTGGTGTCGTAAAATGTGAAGACTGGGTTGCTTAGTATTGGGGTCCCCATGATAAACTATAGAGTATTTGCAGAACACTTGTAACTCTTCAGGAAGTCCTCCTTTCTGCTACGCTTCAGCCTGGAAGGCACGGTTCAAATGCTCAGCAAACCTCGCACACACCCGCGAGGCTTGTGCTGGTCAATCACAGGGGCTGGTCAATCAGTGTCCAGGGCCCATTTGGGTGGCAGCCTTCCCTCTCCAAAGCCTCCAGCATTGGCTCAAAGGAAACGCCGACCTTTCTAGCTGAGGGTCTCTGGTCCATGAGTCAGCCTGCTCTAAACCAAAAGCGGCAGCTGTAATTTTTAATATCTGGGAAAGCATTGCTCTCTGGCCTTGGCTCTGCTAAGAGGAAACGCCCAGTTCTCGGATAGAAGAGCATCCAGGAAATGCCCCAGTAAGGAACGGCGTCCTGGCTGGGCATGGTGGCTCACGCCCGTAATCCCAGCACTTCGGGAGGCTGAGGCAGGCGGATCACAAGGTCAGGAGATCCAGACCATCCTGGCCAACATGGTGAAACCTCGTCTCTACTAAAAATACAAAAATTAGCTGGGCCTGATGATGCGCACCTGTAGTCCCAGCTACTCGGGAGGCTGAGGCAGGAGATCGCTTGAAGCCAGGAGGCGGAAGTCGGAGTGAGCCACTGCGCTCCAGCCTGGCGACAGAGCAAGAAAGACTCCATCTCAGAAAAAAAAAGGAACGGAGTCCTGAGATGTCCTTTCTCCTCCAACAGATCCCTGTTTCCTGGCTTTTCACACCCTGCTGGCGTCCTGGCCCACATGTGAAACCAAATAACATGACAACACCAGACGGCCCACTGCATGGCGTCCGGCGACCAGAGGCCTCTCATCCCTTCGATGGGCCGGCAGCTGGAGGAGCAGGTTATCACAGGGGCTGGTCAATCAGTGTCCAGGGCCCATTTGGGTGGCAGCCTTCCCTCTCCAAAGCCTCCAGCATTGGCTCAAAGGAAACGCTGACCTTTCTAGCTGAGGGTCTCTGGTCCATGAGTCAGCCCACTCTAAAGCCAGTGGGCCTCTCTGTGTATCAGGTGCTGGACTTCTGACCAGTAAGAACAAGAGGCCGGGCACGGTGGCTCATGCCTGTAATCCCAGCACTTTGGGAGGCTGAGGCGGGTGGATCACAAGGTCAGGAATTCAAGACCAGCCTGGCCAAGATGGTGAAACCCTGTCTCTACTAAAAATACAAAAATTAGCCAGGTGTGGTGGCCACTGCCTGGAATCCCAGGTACTTGGGAGGCTGAGGCGGAGAATCACTTGTACCTGGGCGGCGGAGACTGCAGTGAGCTGAGATCTGGCCACTGTACTGCAGCCTGGGCGACAGAGAGAGACTTCATCTCACAACAACAAAAAGAACAAGAGACAGTGTGCTCAGTAAAGTGATGTCCCTCCTCTCCTGCCTCGGTTTCCTCTTTGTAAATTGTTGGAATATTTAATAGAAGCCTGCTCAGCAGGTTGTGAGCTGTGTGGAGCCCTGCTCAGCTGGGCCCCTGTCGCTGCTGGATGCCAATATTTCATCCCAGCGGTCTATAGTTAGACATCCTCCCATTTTTTTGGTCTATATTTGGAGGAAGGAGAGAGGTGGGTGTAACTTTTATAGAAGGGAGAGGCTAGGACAAAGAAAGAAAAGAAGACTTACACTCTAAGCATCTGGGCAAGGTCAGGCCAGGGGTCCTGGGCTGACACCACTGCAGCTCCTCCAGGGCTAGCAGCAGACAGGACACGAGGGTCGAGCCCCAGGGCCAGCCCAGGAGAGGTCGGGCCCATGAGACAATCAGGCCTTGAACCCGGCCCAGGAGAGGATTGGGCCACAGGCCAGGAGAGGACCGAAGCTTTGTGACCTCAGACGACCCAGAATCCTAGGTCCCCTGGCACTTAGGTGAAGAACTTCTTAAAGAATCAATCCAATGAAGACAAATTAAAGAACAAAGTCAACGTTCTTGGATGTTATGGGAGGAACAGCCCTGTATGAAGGTGAG
Source organism: Cebus imitator (assembly GCF_001604975.1). NCBI lineage: Eukaryota > Metazoa > Chordata > Mammalia > Primates > Cebidae > Cebus > Cebus imitator. Next base: position 1,453,532 of record NW_016107878.1, on the reverse strand, counting down.
ATTCTAAGGAGAGAAATCAGCTTAATGAAGGAAAGTGACTTGGAAGGACTGAGAGAAAGATGCCTCCAGTCACACACAACCTCCTCAGAGAAGACAGCTCCCGCTTACTCTGAGTCCAGAAGCCGGAACACCCACTAAGGCAGGGGACAAAGGCTGAAGAGGGACTTCCCGATTCCACAATGGGTCAGGGGCCTCAAAGACCAACAGGAAGCTAGTGGAGCACAGAGGGCAGCTGACCTCCAGAATGAGAAAGGACTGCAGCTTACGAGACACCTACCATGTGGCTACACACTGATTTTGTGAAGAAGGGACAGGGAGAGAAGCAATCCATTTTCCTGATTTTTACAAAAAGGCATATAAGAAATGACTGCCTATGCTTGCTGGTGGAAAGATGCTGAGATCACAGGAGGAAAACCTGCATGGCCAAATACAACAATGAAAACCTGGGACAGTGTCTTGGGCCTTCAGGTTGCTATAAGCAAACACCTTGGACTGGGTAATTTACAAACAACAGGAAGGTACTGCTCACCGTTCTGGAGTCTGGGAAGCCCATATCAAGCTGCTGGCAGATTTGGTATCTGGGGAGGGCTGGTTATCTCCTCTCTGTCCTCACATGGCAGAAGGGGCCAACAAGCTCCTTTGGGCCTCTCTTGTAAGGACACTAATCTCATTCATAAAGGCTCCACCCTCATGACCCAATCACCTGCCAAAGACCTCATCTCTTAATACAATTACCTGGTGGTTGGGTTTCAACTTAACGAATTTTAGGGGGATTCAAATATTCAGAACACAGCAAAAGGGCAGCAGTGGGAACACAGAAGCTGCCTATTTTTGAAATCGGCCTTAATCTGGTAAAAGTCTGTTCCTTTAATTCCTCAGGATGGCAATCTAGACTTATTCAGCCTCCCTGGGCCTGCTCGTGCTCAGGTGTTCAACGGCACTGACCAGGCCCAAGAGTGGGCGTGGCATGTCGGCAGCTGGCATGTCCCGCTCCTTCCTAGCCTTCTCAGCTGGGGAAGGCTGATGCAGGCATCGCTCCCTGACCACCCCAGGGTGTCTGTGTCTGTTCTCACCATATTTCCAGCTCTGGTCCAAGTCTGTATCTTGCTCCTCTGTTTTTGGCAATTTCGATACCTGAAAATACAGAGAGAAAAAGAAAATGGGGCAATTTCAGCACCTATATGTTCAAAGACAGATAAAAAAAAACCTGTGGCTGTAGGTATGATTTAAAAAAAAAACAAACAAAAAAATAACAAACAAAAATCCTCTGTGACTTCCTGGAGCGGGAAGAAGTCAGGCTTCCTGTTGACAGCCCCGCAGCAGAGGGCAGCACACACTTGTATACACCTGCTTACTCCTACACCTGCTCATACTTCATGTATCTGCATATACCTGCAGGAAATGAAAAACAGGGAGAGCTTGCAGGGTTGACCCTTAGCACCACGGAGGAGGCGGAGGAAGAGGAATAAGTCACACCCTGGTAGTTTATTAACAAGGAGATGCCCAACACCATCTGGAGGAAAAAGAACAGTCCAGCAGTGGTGCCACTGTCAGGAACCATTAGCTTACTGCTCTCAGCCAGCAGCTTCCAACAAGCATCTAGGGAGGGGAGGCCGCAGAGCGGAAACTTAGCTCTGACCACCCAGCCTCCTTCAGTCCAGCTGGATTTGCTCTGAGCAAATGAGGTGAAAGCAGGTTGTTGATACATAAAAAACACTGGGGCCGGGCGCGGTGGCTCACGCCTGTAATCCCAGCACTTTGGGAGGCCGAGGCGGGTGGATCACGAAGTCAAGAGATCAAGGCCATCCTGGTCAACATGGTGAAACCCCATCTCTACTAAAAACACAAAAAATCAGCTGGGCATGGTGGTGCGTGCCTGTAATCCCAGCTACTCAGGAGGCTGAGGCAGGAGAATTGCCTGAACCCAGGAGGCGGAGGCTGCGGTGAGCTGAGACCGCGCCATTGCTCTCCAGCCTGGGTAACGAGAGCGAAACTCCGTCTCAAAAACAAACAAACAAACAAAAAAAAACACTGGCTGCGGTGGCTCAGCCTCTCAAAGAACTGTAATCCCAGCACTTCGAGAGGCTGAGGCAGGTGGATCACGTGAGATCAGGAGTTCGAGACCAGCCTGGCTAACATGGTGAAACCCTGTCTCTACTACAAGTACAAAAATTAGCCATGTGCGGTGCCTGACGCCTATACCTGCAGGAAATGCAGGTACTCAGGAGGCTGAGGTGAGAGAATCACTTGAGCCCAGGAGGCGGAGACTGAGTGAGCCAAGATGGCACCACTGTACTCCAGCCTGGGCGACAGAGTGAGACTCTATCTCAAAAAAAAAAAAAAAGGTCCATGCTGACAAGATGCCATCTTTTGAAACATTCTGTTTTTTTTGCTGTCGCAAAGGCTCTTGCAGTCAGCAGACCAGGGCAAGCCAACCTGCAACCTGACCACACCTGCAGGCTTGCCCATTTAGGTGCAGGTGTATAGTTTGACTTTTCATCCTCCAAGGTGCGTCCATATAAACAAAAATTAGACGGTGACCTTTCAACAACCGCACCCTGTCTTCGCGGCCACCACGCCTGGCTAATTTTTGTATATTTAGTAGAGACGGGGTCTCACCGTCTTGGCCAGGCTAGTCTTGAACTCCCGACCTCCGCTGATCCCCCGCCCCCACACCCAAAGTGCTGGGATTACAGGCGTGAGCCACGGTGCCGGGCCGTCTTTTTCTACTTCCCTTTCTGGGATGCCTTCTCTCGATGCCCAGACACCAGGAAGGCCCACGGGGACCAGAAACCATCAATCGTATACCTCTCGCCTCGTATACCGCTTGTCCCCAGGAACTATAAACACTTCCCGAGGAGGACCTGAGCATGTTATCTCACCTGATCCCACGCCCAGGGCGGCGCGTGTCCCAGGGCAAGGCTGTCAGCGCGCCCCGGCAAGCCCGGGCCCGACCATAGTGTCCGTGCGCCATCCCCGCCCGGGGCCCCCTGCGCCCCCAAGCTCACTCTTCAAAATCCTTTGCAAATTGCCCTCGAAGTCCAGCGCCCACTGGTTGAGTGCGCAGGTGGCCACGGTCACCTTCCGGCCCATCCTGGCCGCAATCGCCCGGGCGGGAGGCCAGCGGGGAATGGCAGGACCCAGGTCCCTGCAAGATAAGAGACTCGGGCACCGGACCTTCCGGGTTGCCAGTCCTCGCCCCGCCCCTCGGAGGATGGCCCCGCCCTCTCCCCGCCCATCCGGTGCGGCTCCGGCCGAGGACTACGGCGCAGGCCCCGCCCACGGATCGCTCCGCCCCGTCTGCGGAGCTCACGACTGCGCCTGCGCAGCGAGTTGGCTGCCCAATTCGAGGCACCGCGAAGGGCCCCGCCCCCGCCTCGACTCCACCCCCGCTCCGGGCCCCGGCCCCGCCCCCGGTCTCGCGAGCAAACCTGTCCCTGCGCAGAGGTGCGGGGGGTGCCCGTCCAGCTGCCGCACCCCTCTATCTTATCCCACACCCCCTCCCCGAAACCAGCTTAGCCATGTTTTATTTTAATACAGCGTGAAACGTTCCAAATACACCAAAAGAATACAGTAGGGTAGGAGCGCTTCAGCGTGCCCGCAGGACAGCTGAGGATGGCAACCGATTCTCCGTGCTGCCAATCCCGCCTCCCTGGGCGGAGGGCCCTGAATTCCTGGGAATCCTCTCCTGCCTCTTTTCCCTCCTGTACCACGTGTGTAAGTAGCAGGTAGAGCGCTGCTCGCCTTTTCTGAAACGACAGGAACTGCACTTTAATGTGCTTCTGCAGCTTGAGTTTTTCCCCCTGTAATATGAGATACGCTCATTTAATTGTTTTTCTGCGGTTTGGTATTCCATGGCAGGAATAAAGCAGGTTTATTCAATAGCGAGTGGGCATGGAAGTTAGTAGCAGCATTTTGCTAATAACAGACGCACGCACTGCTGCCGGTTTCCTTTCCGGCAAGGTTTCCTTCCAGGCCTCGTTGCTCCAGGTCCTGCAAGCAGCTTTGCGGAGCAGCAGGGTTTGTGCTGTTCCACTTGGCTAAATGTTGCAGTCTGTTCTCCAGGCGCTTGCCCCGATTCACTACCAGCAGTTTCTCAGTTTTTCTTCCTCACATTTCCTCTTTAGTCCACCCCGGGTACAGTCCATTTTTACCCCCATATAAGTAACTGCCTCGCCATCCTTGCTTAAACTGCCCATCCTTCTGTCCTTCCTGTTAATTTAAAAACACACACAATTTATACATTTGGAAAAAGAGGAGGCTTTATTTCTTGTAAAGGGTTGTAGCCCTCAAGGCGGCAGCCATCCCTCAGGCTGGGAATGGTCTTCAGCCAAGGCCAGACAGGCACTTCCAAGGAGGAGGGGCTGGGACAGGAGCATGTATGCGGAAGGCACTGGCAAAACATACATATTCAACAGGTTACAGGAGGAGCTATGAATATTCATGAAGCTGGTCCTGACGCAGGCCCTCTCAGTGAGCAAAGCAAGTAATATGTGACCCATGTTCACTTTGGGGTGGAGTCTTAACATTCACAATCTTACGTCAGGGCCTTTAGGGCCAAAAGTCTTCAGGACAGAGGCATGCAGGTGCGTCATCTCTATAAACCCGTCAGAGCCAGTCCAGGGTCGGTGGTCTCTTATCAGGAGAAAGCCACTGCAGTCAGTCTCCTGTCCAATCACAGCTGTCAAGGCTGCTGAAACAGGGTCAGTCAGTCAGCACCTCCTGGAGCTGCAGTTGTTTTAATATTGCTGATCCCAAGGCCAGTGCTTCTGTGGCTGATAGAGAAACACGAAAACCTTGTGGCAGTTAGAACAGTTTCTTCTCTAAGTGTGGGATGCCTGACTGACGCTTGCCTTGCAAGGCTTCAGGTCCTGTTTATTAACTCGGTATCTTGTTGCCAGAGTCCATTCTATCAGTCTTATGATTTCTGTTTTAACATGAATGCGAGCCAGTTGTGTCCAAACTCCAAAAAGAAGGGCTATACCCAGGTGTCTCCCATCTCCCCTCCTGTCATATCTGGGAACTCAGTTGTGTGTGTGTGTGTGTGTGTGTGTGTGTGTGTTTTTGAGACGGAGTCTTGCTCTGTCACCCAGGCTGGAGTGCAGTGTCTCAATCTCAGCTCACAACCTGTGCCTCCTGGGTCCAAGCGATTCTCCTGCCTCAGCCTCTTGAGTAGCTGAGATTACAGGTGCCCGCCACCACGCCCAGCTAACTTTGGTATTTTTAGTAGAGATGGGGTTTCACCATCTTGGCCAGGCTGGTCTCGAACTCCTGACCTCATGATCCAACAGCCTCAGCCTCCCAAAGTGCTGGGATTACAGGCGTGAGCCACCGTGCCTAGCCTGGGAACTCAGTTTTAAGGTTTTCTGTTGTCCCCTTGGTCAAGAGGGGCGTCCCTTTGGTCAATGCAGGGGCTTAGGATTTTATTTTTAGCTTATGTGCATATACTTGTTTTCACATTTTTAATCATGTTTTTCCTGTCTGTAAAGTAATGCTTGTTCATGACAATTTGGAAACGCCACAAAAGCACAAGAATGTTACACACGCTAAGTTATTTAATCCTTACAACGTCACCTTGGGGTAGTTTTCATGCCTCTGAAATCCCACACGATCTGCTCAAATTATCTCCTGCCAACAATGGCTGACACTAGGCCTGGCAGAGAAGGTGAGGATCCTCGAACATCTGGTTGTCCCAGAAAATAAGGAAGTTATCAAAGGATGGTAGGGACATGTCATTTGAAAAAAGAAGCCAATTTGAAGGGGTTCCCATTAGCCAAATATAAGACAATACAGTAAGAATCATGCCATGTGCTACGGCTCACGCCTGTCATCCCACCACTTTGGGAGGCGGTAGTGAGCAGAACACCTGAGGTTGGGAGTTCGAGACCAGTCTGACCAACATGGAGAAACCCGTCTCTACTAAAAATACAAAATTAGCCGGGCATGATGGCACATGCCTGTAATTCCAGGTGCTCGGGAGGCTGAGGCAGGAGAATCACTTGAACCTGGGAGGTGGAGGTTGCAGTGAGCCGAGATTGCGCCATTGCACTGCAGCCTGAGCAACAAGAGTGAAACTCCGCCTTAAAAAAAAAAAAATCATAACTGATTTAAAAAATCCATTAAGGCATACAATAAAAAATAAAAGAGGAAATTCTCTACAGAAGAATGCTTGTTAATAAATAATAATTTATTAATAAATGTCAAGGGAACAAAATTAGAAAATTAACACTTTGTCCCAAGAAATAAGGGATTCAGGCAAGAGTCTTCATTAAATGCTAGTTTACTGGGTGAAAGGTAGTTCGGGAACAGAATATTTACAGTCTCAAACTATCACTGCACCAATTACTCATTAATCATAAAAGGAAAAATAGAGACTTCTGGCAGAAACCACTGAGCCCCACTATCAAACTTACTGTCAATCCTGGAGCACAGTGATGTGTTGTCTTAGAAAAGAAAACTGTGGGACTCTCAAAATTTAGTATGTGAACCTAAGCAACAGAGCAAGGTCTCATCTCTAAATAAAAATGAATAAACAAATTTATTATGTCAAGAGGGGGAAGTTAAGTCCTAGAAACTGGGTCACATGGCATGTTCATGATTTTGTCTTTTAGATTATAGGTTAATGTTTTTCTTTATCATTTATGTTTTATAAATGACTAGGAGAGACCACAGACCAGACCTCCTCCCCTTCTAATTATTGATCTTTATGATAGATTGTGTCTTATTATCCTGTATTTAACTCAGACCAGACTCCTACATCTTCAGTGTAAAATGTTAAATATACCTTCCCTCCAAAATAGACCACCTCAACTGCTCGGATTATCACTTTATGCGAAACCTTACATAAAAGATGTTAAAATTCTGTTAAACTTCCCTAAACTTTGTCTACATAAATGATCCCGAACATCTACACTTTGAAACACTGATTTCCATTCTTTAAAATCTTTGTTCCCAGGTGCCCTGTGCTCAAACTTTGCACTCCAGTGAACTCTCTTTAATCTAAATTCTGACCTGTTTGGCTATTTTAGGCTGACAGCCTCTGACAAGATAAAACATGCTTAATGTAGTGTATTATCCTGCCAAGAAAAGAGCATAGCCTGAGTGCACAGTGTGGCTCCCTGATTAGATCCTGGGGTTTAAAAAGGGCTGTAGGCCAGGCTCAGGGGCTCACACCTGTAGTCCTAGCACTGTGGGAGGCCATGGTGGGAGGATCGCTTGAGCCCGGGAGTTTGAGACCAACTTGGGTAACATAGTGAGACCCCTGTCTCTACAAAAAAAAAAAAAAAAAATAGCCGAGTGTGGTGGTATGCTCCTGTAGTCCCAGCTACTCAGGAGTGTGAGGGAAGAGAATCGCTTGGGCCAAGCAGTTCAAGGCTGCAGTGAGCTGCGATCATGCCACTGCACTCCAGCCTGTGTGGCAGAGAGAGACCCCGTCTCAAAAAGCAAAACAAAACAATAGCAAAAGGGCTGCAGAGGACATTATTGGGACAACCCGGGGAAACCAGAGATGGGGATAGATAGCAGCTCTGAACTGATGCAGGCACTGTATTTCGGTGATGTAGAAGGTTCTAGTTATTAGGAAGTGGCTACTGAAGTATTTGTGGGAGGGGGGGAATCATGGTATCTGCAACTAATGAATGGTGGCAGTGAGTGGGGAGGAAACAGAAAAACACAAATATATATATAGAGAGGGAGAGAAATGAAACGTGGCCACCTGTTCACCCTGCTGACTCCAGGACTCTGCGTGTTCACTTTACATTCCACTTGTTTGTATGCTGAACATTTTTAAAAATAAAAAGTTGCAGGGAAAAAATAAAGCATGATGTCTCTGAGGGCCACAGAGATGTGGCGACCAGACCGCTCTGCCAGTAAGTAAGGCCTGTTACCCGAGCTGTTGGGTGTGGGGTCAGCAGACACCTTCGGCTGTCCCCACCTCCAGGGCTGCCCCGCCCCAGGTCATGCCCGCGCAACCAGGCCCGTGTCCAAGAGCTGGCGCATGTGTCTGGGTCTCACTATGGCTCAGCTTCTCCCTTTGCCCTGCTGCTCCCTCCCCCATGGTGTCATTAGCTGCAGATACCGTGATACCCCCTGTCCCGTCCTTCCACAGGTGTGCCCCCTAATAAGCAGGCCACCCAGACTCCATCTCGGGTGACTTTGGCGGTCTCCCAGCGGCGAGCCTCCCCTGACACCCGAGTGTTTACCTGGTGGTTAATGGAGGATCCCCTTCGCCCAGGACGTGAGCCCCAGGAGGAGGGATTGTGTCTGTTGTGCTCCTCGCGGTGCACGGGCGCCTGGACACACGCTCATCCACGTGCGTCGCGAGCCGCGGAAGCCTTATTTGCAGAGGAGGAAACTGAGGCACGGAGGCCCAAGATCATCCAGGTGGCCCCCCCGCGTTGCGTCCCGCGCGAGCCCCAGCCCTGACCCCGTCACACCTCCGGCCGGTCCGCGCGGATCCTGGCAAAGGGCCTGAGTCTGCGCCCACCTGCGGGGGCCGGGGCGGGGCGGGGCGGCGGGGCGGGGCGGGGCGGTGAGGCGGGGCGGGGCGGTGAGGCGGGGCGGGGCCTGGGCTGTCAATCTCGAGCTCGGACTCTGCCGAGTGGCGGGCGCGGTGGGCCCGGAGTCAGCTCAGGCGGCTCGGCCAATCGCGGGGCGCGGGGCTTCCGGGCGTGCAGGGTCCAACTCCGATTGGCAGGCAATCGCTGACGTCATACGGGGGCGGGAGTCCCTACCGGACCTAGGAGACTCCGGCCCCTGGCTAGGGACTAGGCAGCAGGGAGCTGCGCGCGGCGAGGGGGGCGCGTGCGCAGGTGAGGGCTCCAGGTGCGCAGGTGAGGGCTCCAGGTGCGCAGGTGAGGGCTCCAGGTGCGCAGGTGAGGGCTCCAGGTGCGCAGGTGAGGGCCGAGGCGTGCGTAGTGGGGGACCGTGGCCGGGTGAGCAGGTGCGCACACGCAGGGCGAGGGTGGGGTCGGGGTCAGGGTTGTGCGCGCAGGTGGGGAGAGGGTCCCGCTCACAGGTGAGGGGCCGCTGGGGCTCCGGGAAGGCGGGGCGGAGGCTTGGGGGCGCGGGTCGCCCCCTCCCCACTAGCCGACCCCCCACCATGAGCCGACCCCCTCCCCACCAGCCGACCCCTGCGGGATGCTCTGGGGGCTGCCTGGCTCCGGGGTTGGCTCCTGGCCTGGATGCCGCCATCCGCTGCGGCGCCTTCCCGTGCCCCACCTGTTGTTCGCCTCCCTCTCTGTCGGTGGCGAGCCGGGCACAGCAGCTCTACCATGGGACTGCCCCCCTGACTGGGGCTGTTGAGGCCCTGAGCGCTGAGCTTGTGCCTCTTGCTCGACTCCAACTGTGGGCCTTGAGGGTCTGCCCTCTCCTGAAATGTCAGCTCCCTGGGGGTCTTCATCTTTGTGTTCCCTGCAGGACTTTGTTTAGCCGGTTGAGAAGGATCAAGCAGGCATTTGGAGCACAGATGTCTAGAAACTTTTAAGGGGCCAGTTCAAGAAGGAAAACTTCCCTTTTGCTGTGAAACTACTTGGCAGGAGGTAAGTGTGTTTCAGTGCCCTGGATCCTGGGCGCAGGCTATGGCTTCACAGTGTTGAAACAATACGGACAGACTGGTCCACCAGCTCTCAAATGTCAACTGCTGTCTGAGCCTCGTATGAGTAAAATGCAGCATACCCAGGGCACTTTCCCTTTGTTCCCAGCCATCTATTGGAAAGGATGTGACTTAGATGCCTATTACAAAACTCTGTGCTTGTAACTAAAGAGCTGACTCCTGGGCGAATGAACTCTCACATGCTAAAGCCACTTTTTAGGTCTGGTTTTAATCCCTTTTGACAACATTCTCCCCGTGGCTTTTTCACACTTCAGCTCTGAGGTTACACATCCCCCAACCATTTTGCAGTTTCCCGGTATGTTACATGATCGAATGTTGGTACCAGGCATTGTCTCCCGGTAGCTTATCCGTGAGTTGGGGTAAGCAGGACACCACCCCATTCTGCTTAGCCTTCCTGTAAGGCAAGTGTGCACGTGGATGGTCCGGATTAACATGAGTCAGTGTGGAAACGAGGGATGGGAGGGAGTGGGGCACTGACCTGGTAAGTTTGGGTTGGGAAGAAACTAAATGTGAATCTTATCTTGATGAGAGCCTGGGGCAGAGGAACTGTCTAAAGCAAGCTGGCAGGTGCCCACGAACAGGGCGAGGGTGGGACGATCTTGAGATCAGTCTCACTAGGGTGTCAGCTCTTCTCAGAGGCACTTTTCTTTTATCCACTTTGATTTTACTGATAAAAGAGTGACTGGCACACGCCGGGCTCTGTATTAGTATTTAGAGCTGTAGAGACACAGGGTCCCTTCCCATCAAGACCTCTTGTCCTGCTTTGTACATCATGGGCACTTCATAAACTTGTGTAAATTGAATTAAGTGCTGCTACTGCAGTTCTTACACCACACAAGGAAAATGTCTTTTATCCTTGAAATTTTTAAAATGAATGTACATTTTTATTAAAGTAATTCATGCTCACATATTTTTAAATATCAGTGTTAAAAGGCTTCAAAAGAAATAGTCTCTACCACATCCCATATTCTTGCTTGTGAGCAGCAAACACTTTTTTCATTCTTTTAGCTACTTTTGTGTTGTTGTTTGTACCTACTTATTTCTAAGTGATTTGCTTTAAGCACCCCCAACTTTGCGAATTTCCTTGTGTGCATACAGTAGTCAATCAATAAAGTATACATTGTTATGACAAAGTTACAATTATTCACTGTTGAGCCAGAGTAAGGTCCTATAATTATGGTTGCTTTTTTTATTTCCTTGCATGACTTTTTATTTTTCCTGGAGTTAACAGTTGCCTCACTTTTTTTTCATTTGGTAAGGTTTCTGGGCGTCAATCATTCATTTTATTTCTGGATGCGCTCACCGAGCTGTTACACGTATCAGTAATTTTCCTACACACTCAGATGCAACAAAATTCATCGTTTTCATTTCCTGTCTTTCCTAGCCATTCATCTTGTACCAGTGTGGACTGGTTCCTGACTAGTCCTCCTGCATAGCTGTCCTCTTGGGACTCGCCCTTCCCCTTTCATGGACGTTCCTTCAGCAGCTCTCTTGGACCTCCAGTTTCCCGGATCCCATGTTGTCCTTGAGTAATAGTTCACACAGGAATAGAATTCTAGGTTGCAAAAAAGTTTTCCTCAGAATTTTGACATTTTTCATCATTGCCTTCTAGAATCCAGCTTGCTGTTGAGAAATGTAAGGCTGTCATGATTCTTACTCCCGGGTTTTCTCTAAAAGCTTTGATATTTTAAAGCTTCACAGTGATGAACTTGTTCTGGAAGTGGGGATGTCACTGCTTCCCCCAAATTATAACCATGTAGAGCAGCTGTGGGTACCTAGAGACATTCTGTTTTCTCTCTCTCTCTGTTTTTGTTGGGTGATTATTGAGGGTCCCATATAGGCCACTGTTCAAGGCCCTGGTAGTGGAACAATTAAGAAGATACACAATTCCTGCCCTTGGGAAGCTTACATTCTAGTGAGGGGAGGCAGACTACACACCCACACAAATGAATAATTCTAGGTGATGGGGAGAGTTACTAAGAAAATAAAGTATGCAGTGGAGGGCCTTGGCAGGGAGCCTGGGGGGCAGCTGCTTCAGATTGGCTGGGAGGGAAGACCTCCCGAGGAGGGGACATTTTATGTGAGCCCTGGGCAAGGACACCTGCAAACATGCTCTAAGCAGAGGAAGTCCGTGAAACGGACAACTTAAACCGTGTTCAAGGATAAGTGAAGACCCCTGTGTTCCTGGAGCAGAGGGGCATAGGGGAGCATGATGTGCAGGAGGGAGGGAGGGAGGGAGGAGCCAGTTTGTGCTGTAAGAGGGAGGGGCGTTCTGCCATGTTTGGGGAATGAACTGAGGCAAGCAAGACCAGGCATAGGAAGGCCAGGTGGGAGGGGACTGCAGGGTCTAGGGAGGGGAGAGTCTAAGACAGGATGCTTCCTTCCCTGCCTGGAATCTGCCGTCGGGGACAGGGTCCTGGGAAGGTGTGCAAAAGAGGCCAGCCCCACCAGGCCCAGGAGCAGTGGTGGATGCAGGAGGGGGAGGCGGTGTCTGTTGGAGGGATGATGTGAGCAAGGTTCTCCTTCCTACAGGGCCCAATGGCTGCAAAGTCACAGCCCAGCGCTCCCAAAACCAAGAGTCTAGACGGCATCACCAATGGCAGAACGACATCTCAAGGGCAGTGGGGCCGGGCCTGGTAAGGATCTTGCCTGTTCTCCCAGCTAGAAAGCCGAGTATAGTTTCAGAGCTTTCCAGCCTTTGAAAGTGTATGGACCCAAAGGAACGAATGACCTATTTAAAAAAAAAAATTTTTTTTTTTTTGTCAAGACTATTGAAAGGTAAGCAGTTTTCCACTTTATAAAGTAAGGAATTTAAAAAAGAAAAAAACTAGAAATCATGGTCAGTCAACAATGTCGGAAAGAGATGGGCTTCAAGGACAGTGGGCGCCTTCCCACCACCCTGGGGTGTTATGTGTGTCACAGCTCCCATTTTGCCATAGGGCCATGGGGACGTAGTGTGGGTGAGTGTCCTCCCCGGCCTGGAACACCGTGGCCTTGGTGGTCATGAAAGGCCTACCCGCACTCACATTCTGGGCTCTGGGCCTTAGGTGGGGCTGCAGGTGAATCCACCAGTTAATTGACGGCGGTAAAGCAGGATGTCGAGTGGCTCCTCTGGCCGCAAGGAGGGCCCGCACTAGGAGCTAATGCCGCCTTCTCTCGTGGGGCTGCTGGTGGGTTTGAGCATCAGGCCCCCACACAGAGCCTCTCAGGGTCCTGGTGAGCCCCGGGGCGGATGGGCCCCAGTGTGACTGCCTGTGTCTGCCCTCGCAGGGAGGTGGACTGGTTTTCCCTGGCGAGCGTCATCTTCCTCCTGCTGTTCGCGCCCTTCATTGTCTATTACTTCATCATGGCCTGTGACCAGTACAGCTGCGCCCTGACCGGCCCCGTGGTGGACATTGCCACTGGGCGTGCTCAGCTCTCGGACATCTGGGCTAAGACTCCACCTATAACGAGGAAAGCTGCCCAGCTCTATACCTTCTGGGTCACCTTACAGGTCAGCATCCCCTGCCCTGGGGTCGGGGCACAGCAGGTGGGCAGCGTGCCCTCCTGCTGGGGTCATCCTTCCATTTGTCTGGGACATGGAACCTGACTCAGGTTGAAATCCGGGTTCCCAGGACCCAGCAGGGCAGTCCCTGGACTCTGGTGTGTTCAGATGCATCCTCAGATGTGGGGCCGGGGCACCTGTCACGTCGACATTTGATACGCCTTCAGATCACTCCCAGATGCAGTTCCTGAGCACGCCCAGCTCTGCAGGGACAAGCTGAGGGTGGGAGCAAGACCCTGTAGGGGGGCAGGGCTGGCCCGAGGAAGCCCCACAGTTGGCAGGAATCTCGGCTCGCAGCAGGCCTGCAAAGGGGCGTCTCAGTCCCCAAAGGGACGCTCTCAGTCATGAAATGCCACTCAGTGAAGCCAAGGCCGTGTCTCCCCACAGGAGTCGTGGCAGGTCCAGGATGTCCTCAGCTCTGTTGTGTCCCCACTGGCCTCCGAGTCCAGAGGGAGTTCCAGGAAGGGGTTGTTTCTACAGAAAACCTGGGGCACACAGAGGTGGTGCTCATTGCCTGAACCAGAAAAAGGTTTTCAGGGAAATGGTGCGAGAAAGAGGCCTGGGTTTTCCTTCCTGGGAGGGAGGATGGCTCAGATCATAATTTTTTAAAATTTTTTTTGAGATGGAGTCTCGCTGTGTCACCCAGGCTGGAGTGCAATGGCGTGATCTCGACTCACTGCAACCTCCCCCTCCAGGCTCAAGTGATTCTCCTGTGTCAGCCTCCCGAGTAGTTGGGACTGCAGGCTTGCACTATCATGCCTGGCTAATTTTTATATTTTTATTAGAGACGGGGTTTCACCATATTGGCCACTGGTCTTAAACTCCTGACCTCGTGATCTGCCAGTCTTGGCCTCCCGAATTGCTGGGATGACAGGCGTGAGCCACCGTGTCCGGCCCAGATCATGGTTAGCTGTCTCTCCCCAGGGTCCAAGCTTTTCGGCTCCAGAATCCTTCTCAGTTCAGATCTCTTGGTCCCTTTGAGTGAAAAATGGCAGGGGCAATGTGAATGACAAATAGACAAAAAGCGGGAACCCCACCTGTCGCTCCGCAGACGAACAGACATACAGAACAGAACACCGTGGAACACTATTTGACAGTGGAAGGGAATGAGGGAGGCTCCGATGCAGGCCGCAAGGTGGATGACCCTTGAAGACACTGCTGAGCCAGAGAAGCCAGTCGCAAACACCACTTACTGTGTGGTTCCGTCTGTATGCAATGCCCAGAACAGGCAAATCCGCAGAGGCAGAAAGCTCGGTGGTAGGCAGGGCAGCAGGGACAGGGAATTCAGAGTGACCACGGACGGGAACCACATTTTTAATGGCGATGAAAAGTTCTGGAATGAGTGGTGATGGTTGCACAACCAACGATGTAAATGCAGTAAATGCTGCTGAATTGTGTGCTTTAAAAGGGCGAATTTTAGCCTGGGGTGGTGGGCACAGCTACAACCCCAGCTACTTGGGAGGCTGAGGTGGAAGGGTCAGGAGCTCAGGAGGTCAGCGCTGCAGTGAGCTATGATCGCACCACTGCGTTCCAGCCCGGGTGCTACAGCAAGACCTCATCTAAAAAAAATTTTTTTTTAAGATGAATTTTGTAGGATTCTCCTTTTTTAAAAGGTGACCGGGAGGGACCTGTGTGCTCTCCTGAGGGGTGAATGGAGCCTTGTGGGAGAACGCGTTGGTGCTTTTCCTGGTTGATGAGTTTATTGTTCCTGAGCCACCTTCAAAACCGGCAGCCCAGCAGTTTGAGCTTCCAGGAGAAAAAGCGCTTCCAGAAGAAAAAGACCATGGTTGCGATTCTCTGTGCGTCCCCCTTTGCAGGTGGCCTCCGGGCGGGGGTGACCAGGCTGCTTCTGTGTTTCAGGTGCTTCTCTACACGTCTCTCCCAGACTTCTGCCACAAGTTCCTCCCCGGCTACGTAGGAGGCATCCAGGAGGGGGCCGTGACTCCTGCAGGTAGCCCCGCCCACCCTCTGCAGGCTCCCGTTCCTGTCCCTTCTCGCAGGGGCCTGTCCTCCCCCATGCTGCTTCCTCCCTAAGACTTGTCACAGAATAGAAATCCATTTTGCTTGGAGATTTTTCACAGCACCAGGCCTCAAAAACCATTGAGGGACACTGGAGCTGTCTCACACCCACGTTAGAAATCACTTTCCTGGGTAAGGAGGGAAAGGATGGGCCCAGCTCCTTCCCAGCCCTGTAGCAGGGGGTGCACTGGGCCCCGGAGCTTCCTGCAGAGACCGCCACGCCTTCCGCAGGGCTGTCCGTGGGCGGCCTTATCCGTTCATTCCTTGCCATCCTTGGAAACCCACAAGGAACCTGGCTTCATGCCTTGCACACAGGTGCAGACTGGAATCCCACCTGACTGCCCCGAGAGACTCCCTGTTTTGGGGTGTGAGTGGGCTGAGGCACTCCCCAACAATTACAGAGAGGGCCAGGGACACCACAGGGCCATCCTTACTTGCTTCTGCCCCTAGGCCCTGACTACCTTCTCAGACTACATACCTGTCACTCAGCCTACAGCCAGTTAACGACATGCAGAACCAAAGGATGGATCGGCCTCCTCTCCCTCCTCCTGGGATAGATCAGCCTCCTCTCCCTCTTTGCAGGATGGATCGACCTCCTCTCTTGCTTCCCAGGAATTAGGAGGAGCAGGCAGTTCCTTGGCCAAGGGTGTAGGGGTCTCAGAGATGGTGCCTGGGGCCGTGGATGAGGGTCTGCAGCAGTAGATGCTCAGAAAGTAACCAGGGCCCCCGCCAGGCATGCTTCAACCCAGCCAAGCTCCTCGCCGCAGGCTGGGAAAGCACCTGATTTCTGAATCCCCATCCGCAGGGATTGTGAACAAGTATCAGATCAACGGCCTGCAAGCCTGGCTCGTCACGCATCTGCTCTGGTTTGTGACTGCTCATCTCCTGTCCTGGTTCTCACCCACCATCATCTTCGACAACTGGATCCCGCTGCTCTGGTGTGCCAACATCCTCGGCTACGCCGTCTCCACCTTCGCCATGGTCAAGGGCTACCTCTTCCCCACCAGCGCCAGAGACCGGTACGTTCTTAGCAGCGGGTCCAGCCTGAGGTGGAAAGCGGAAACTTCCACCACTGGGCTTTTTTTGCTGCCTGGGGCTGGTTGTTGTAAAGCATCGAACGTGCTTCACCCTGGGGAACCTCCTTTTGAGTGTTGGGTGGCTTCTCCAGCCTTGGCAAGAATGCAGCTGAAGATGGCCAGGTCAGATGTGGTGGCCAGATCACGGCCTTTAGGGCTGTCGTGGGGGTAGGGAAGCCAAAAAGAACTTCCGGCTTGGGACACAGGCCGCCCGTTGCCTCTTTGGACTAGCTGGTGAGGCTCAAAACAACCTTAGCGAAGAGTCCTGTTATCCCTGTGGCTTTAACAGCGTCGCAGGAAAGCCCTGCTGGTCTGTACCCAGCACGGAAGCCTTGGCTGGACAGTGGTCACGCCCACATCTGTCTGTCCACTCATCCATTCACCTGCCCATCTCCCCACCCACCCACCCCCGTCCACCCATTCATCCACCTACTCACCCATCATCTACCCACTCATCACCCCATCCTATTTACCCACCCATCATGCATCCACCTCTCCATCACCCACACCCACTCACCCATCATCCATCTGTCCATCACCCACACCCCCACTCACCCATCATCCATCTGTCCAAACACCCATCATCCATCTGTCCATCCACCTCTCCATCACCCACACCCACTCACCCATCATCCATCTGTCCATCACCCACACCCACACTCACCCATCATCCATCTGTCCAAACACCCATCATCCATCTGTCCATCCACCTCTCCATCACCCACACCCACTCACCCATCATCCATCTGTCCATCACCCACACCCACACTCACCCATCATCCATCTGTCCAAACACCCATCATCCATCTGTCCATCCACCTCTCCATCACCCACACCCACTCACCCATCATCCATCTGTCCATCACCCACACCCACACTCACTCACCCATCATCCATCTGTCCAAACACCCGTCATCCATCTGTCCATCCACCTCTCCATCACCACACCCACCCACCCATCATCCATCTGTCCAAACACCCATCATCCATCTGTCCATCCATCCATCCATCCATCCACCTATCCATCATCCGCACCCACTCACCCATCATCCATCTATCCAAACACCCATCATCCATCTATACATCACCCATCATTCATCCACCTATCCATCACCCTCATCCACTCACCCATCATCCATCTGTCCATCCACCTACTCTTCCATCATCCATTCATCTATTTGCCCATCCACCTACCCACCCACCCATTTACCTGCCTATCTCCCCATACATCCACCCACCCACCTACCCATCCATCATCCATCTCATCCACCTGCCCATCCACCCTCCACCCACCTACCCATCCGTCTACCCACCCGTCATCCATTTGTCCATTCACCCAGCCACCTACCCACCCACCAACACATCGCAGCACCCACCCATCCATCCGCCCATCATCCATTCACCTACCCATCCATCCACTCACATCCACCCATCATTTACCATCCACCTGCTCGTCTCCTCATCCCTTTCCCCCATCCTTCCATCCACTCATCCTCCCATCCATCCATCATCAACAAATGTTTGGTGGGGTTCTCTTGGGGACAGTTGCAGGCAGTGGGTCTTACAATTCAGTCTGGGGGATCCAAAAAACCAGGGTGTGTTTCCTTTAACTGTTACACCTAGGCTCTTGGGAAATGTTTCTGGAGGATGACACTTTGTAGCTTGTGTGTTACCAGATAATGAGGCTGGCATTTGATGACTCCTGAAAATCATCCTCGCCACCTTATAACCACTTCAATGGTTGTAGACTTTGTGTTTTGCTTCTTTCTACTTAGCCTACCTGAGGGAACTAGACATGAAAATCAGATTTTCTAGTTAAGACAGAAATTGCTCCGTGTCCTCAGCCAGCTGTACCTAGCGAGGATCTCCATAGGGATTACCTTGGCTGATGCTCTGACCTGCTAGGGACTGAGGGATTCCAGTAACTGGTCAAAGAACTTGTCCAATACATGCTGGAAGCCGGGCCCAGGGTGAGTTTGCAGTTCTCTACGTCGGCATGATATATAATGTCACTCACCCATGAGGGGCTGCATGCCCCAGGTGTGCTTCAGACATGTGCTTGGGCCCCAGAATGTCATCTCGGTGTAGAGGAGCCAGCTCTTCGGCTCACCTGTGCCATGCATCAAGGGAACCTGGGGAAAGGTGGGGAGAAACCCAGGTGCCAGCCCGAGCCCGTCTCCCACCCTTCCTGGGCACAGAGCAGGTGCCCTGGGACCTCTGCCTAAGGATGTCTCTGCTGAACTGCAGCTGAACGCAAAGAGAGTGTGAACGAGGGTACCGGGAACCAGCCCGACTGAAGCTTCCGGCCGTGGGGGTCCTGGCAGCTCATGGCCAGCCTCTGCCTGGGCCATCTCACGTTACCCTTTGGGACCCTGGACCAGTGCTGGGCTCCTACTAAGCAAGGTGGATTGTGAGATGTGCCCATCTACTAAATGTATCTTTTATTTATGTTTTTAAGCAAATTCACAGGCAATTTCTTTTACAACTACATGATGGGCATCGAGTTTAACCCCCGGATCGGGGAGTGGTTTGACTTCAAGCTATTCTTCAACGGGCGCCCTGGGATCGTCACCTGGACCCTCATCAACCTGTCCTTCGCAGCGAAGCAGCGGGAGCTGCACGGCCACGTGACCAACGCCATGGTCCTGGTCAACGTCCTGCAGGTGCCTGTCATGGCTGGAGGGCGTGGAACGCCGATGCTGGTGGGCTCTGGGGAAACCTGAAAGCCAGCGCATGTTCCCATGACCTTAATCTATCACAGGTGGTAGAGAATTAGCACCCTCCCCAGGTGTCACTGGGAAGTGGCTGGCGAGCAGGTGGTGAAGGAAGCCATCCTCGGGTGCCCGTCACTGCCGCCCTGGCGGGGAAGGAGGCAGGTGCTGTGCAGCCAGACGTGGTCTGGGAAGGTCTCCCTTGGGAATTACACCTGGGTAGAATCTGGGGGTGAGTGGGAGTTAACCTGGTAGAGTGGAGGCGCGAGGGCGTGCTCCAGGCACCCCCTGTAGCCGGAGAGGGTGGCAAGCCTGGGAAACTGAGGAACATCCCACATCCTGAGCAGAGAGCATTCAGGAGCTTGGAGCCAGGTGAGGCTGGAGGCCTCATGGAAGTCCTCCTCTTAATCTTAAAAGCAGCAAGACCCAGAAAGTGTGTGCTGAGCTGGGGTGCAGGGTGGCAGGGATCAGGTGTGTTCAGAAGCGTCACCCAGGGAGCCGGTGAGGGGAGCCCTCTAGGGTGAGGGAGACCAGTCAGGGGCTGCGGACGCTGCTCAGGCAGTAGGTTGACCTGGGTTGGATGAATTCCTTCCCCTCAGCACGAGCCATTGAAGGCCCTGAGAACTGGGCTGGAAGAGACGCCAGGGCCATGGGCTCAGGCTGACTCTGAGGACGCCCTTACCCCTGCCCACGTCCCAGGCAGAAACAACCCCTGATGCTCATTGAGAAAGCTGCTCAGCAGCTCCCCAAGTGCCCCCTCCTGCTTCCGCCTGGAGTGTGGTCGCCCCAAGGCCCGTTCGGGCTCCGGGAGAGCCAGGGTTGGTCAGCGGCTGCTTCTGTCTTGTAGGCCATCTATGTGCTCGACTTCTTCTGGAATGAAACCTGGTACCTGAAGACCATTGACATTTGCCATGACCACTTCGGGTGGTACCTGGGCTGGGGCGACTGTGTCTGGCTGCCGTACCTTTACACGCTGCAGGTGAGGAGCTGGGCAGGCTGGGGGCTGGCCCCGCAGGGCATTTGGAAGACACATGCAAAGCTTTCTCCTTGCAGAAGTATCTGTCCTTGGGGGCGCCGAAGCTGCTCCGTGTTTCTAGGAAGAAGGGAAGGCCTTCTAGGAAGAAGACAGAAAGAACTCACCCCAGGGCACTCGCTTAGCTGCACGGCAGGGTGGCCTGCCCCAAGAGTTGTGCATGAGGGGAGAGAACCAACATTGAGAGGCTGCCACCTGTTCAGGATGTGACAGGCCCAACGTCGCCTGTGACAGCCAGTCCTGTGGGATAGAGGCACGGGTGCCCTGGAAAAGCAGGACGCCCACAACAGTGAGGGCCAGCACCAGGTGGAGGGTGCAGAGCCCCAGCTGGCCCATTGCTCACGCCGGGTCCTCGGAGCCCCTGCTTGGCCCACCCGGCCTCATTTCTCCACCTGGCTGGCTGCAGGCCCGCTGGTTCCCTGGTTTTATAAACTCCATTTTCCAGGCATGTGAAAGCGTAGTGATATATAAAACCTCCTACTTGGTTTAGGCTCTGTGTGTGTCTCAAGATATAGGTACAGTTTGATACTATATTTGCATTAGGCTTTTCTGAAGAAATACAATCAATAGAGGGGCGGAGGGCATACATGTTAAGAGAGAGATGTGTTTTTCAGCTCCTGTGATTGAGGGCGGCAAGTCCCAAATCTTCAGGGCGGCCTGGAGCCCCAGGAAAGAGTTGATACTATGCTTACATAGAAAGCCACTTTTTAGCAGATTCCCTCTTCTTCGGGGAAGGTGGAACTTTGGTCTCTTATGGCCTTCA
>NW_016107878.1:1406325-1432568 GCF_001604975.1 Cebus imitator | reverse complement strand
TGTTGTCACCCAGGCTGCAGTGCAGTGGCACAATCTCAGCTCGCCACAACCTCCACCTCCCAGGTTCAAGCAATTCTCCTGCCTCAGCCTCCCGAGTAGCTGGGATTACAGGCGTGCGCCACCACACCTGGCTAAATTTGTATTTTTAGTTAGAGATGGTGTTTTTCCATGTTGGTCAGCCTGGTCTCGAACTCCCAACCTCAGATGGTCCACCCACCCACCTCAGCCTCCCAAAGTGCTGGGATTACAGGTGTAAGCCACCGTGCCTGGCCTTCAAACACCTATTTTATATTTATATTATATGTCATCTATGGGGGCATATAGACACACACATATATACACAGAGACAGGTAGAAGGCAGGCAGAGTGACTCATTTAATGCCCACAGCAGCCCTCGAGGTAGGTGCTTTTATTTATGGAAGAGAACACCCAGGCAAGGCGTGTGTCAGGCAGAGCTGGGGTTTGATGCCAGGCTGCCAGGCCCCCGAGCCCACCCTCCTGTCCTCTCCCTGGGCAATGTACCGCTCAACCCCTTTCTCCTCGCTCCCCAGGGTCTGTACTTGGTGTACCACCCGGTGGAGCTGTCCACCCCGCACGCCGTGGGCATCCTGCTGCTGGGCCTGGTGGGCTACTACATCTTCCGGGTCGCCAACCACCAGAAGGACTTGTTCCGCCGCACGGACGGGCGCTGCCTCATCTGGGGCAGGAAGCCCAAGGCCATCGAGTGCTCCTACACCTCCGCCGATGGCCAGAAGCACCACAGCAAGCTGTTGGTGTCGGGCTTCTGGGGTGTGGCCCGCCACTTCAACTATGTCGGTGACCTGATGGGCAGCCTGGCCTACTGCCTGGCCTGTGGTGGCGGCCACCTGCTGCCCTACTTCTACATCATCTACATGGCCATCCTGCTGACCCACCGCTGCCTCCGGGACGAGCACCGCTGTGCCAGCAAGTACGGCCCGGACTGGGAGCGCTACACCGCCGCCGTGCCTTACCGCCTGCTGCCTGGAATCTTCTAAGGGAGCACCCCAGGGAGATGCCCTCCGGGGCTGTCAAGAGTGTGTTCTGCCAGGTCCGCGGGGGTGGGGCTCCCAGCTCTGACTCTAGGGGCCTCTGTTTCCTCGTAAGCTGGAGAGGGCCCAGCACTTGGCAGGTATCCAGTATATAATAAGGCTGTGTTCCTGGCTTTTGTCTTCAAGGGAATTCGAGTTTACACCACTGCCGTGTTGCCAACACAGACCGATTTCCTCTGATCACTGTCCCTGGGGCAGGACGGGGACCTGGTCACCTTTACTAGTCCTTTGGAGATAATTGATTTGTCTTAGGAGCCCCGGCCACGCTACACTGCGCAAACTGGTGTCTGACGCATAGCAGGGCGTCTTCCCGCGCTGTGATGAGGCTGCATTCATTCTGGCGAAATAAAAGCAGGAGTGAGATGTGGGGTGCGCCGGTTATCAGTGTGTTGCCTTTCAGCTCCAGGTCCCCCTCCCCGGCTGCTCTGCAGTAGCACACAGGGCCCGCACCACCTTTCTCCTTGGTTACGTGCACAGCGTTGAATTGGCCAGTGGAAGGTGTCCAGGGATGCTGGGGAGGAAGCAGCTTCTCTTTCCAGCTCCAGGACTTCCGTGTCATTTCCTTCCTGCTGCATAGCTGCCAGGGGCACACAGGGGACATCAGGGCACTCTGCCTGGAGCATGGAGACCTCAGAGGTCCCAGCACCAGCTGTGGCCTTTCAGGGGTAAGGCGAGTGGGCTCTGCTCCCCGAACCCCTGTGAGCATGCGCCCAGCAGCCTCAGCGCCCATCCCCTGGAAGGAATTCTTGCTTGCCCTGTGACTGTGCACAGACTCTGGCTCGGGCGGCCCTGGGAACCACCTCGGGGGCCTCCCACACCTCCAGCGAGGAGGTCTCAGTTCAGGCCTTGGGCGGCACCTCCTTTCACACGCTTTCTTACCTGGGGCATTCTCCCTCACCCCTAGAGTGTTGTGTGATACTCTTTTTAAACTTTACACTCTTAGTAGAGTGCATCTTTATATTAAACTTTCCTGGTTGAGATAAATGGCTATGTGGTTTCTGACTCGTGAATGGGCCTGACCGCAGGTCCGACCGGTACACGTGGCTGCCTCCGGTATGAGAAGGGATGCCCAAGAGAGACACTTGGGTGCGGCGTCAGAGCGTTGGGTACGCATGGGTGCATGGCGCCACCTGTCCCTCTCCCTCCCATCTCAGCCCTTTGCTGGGGCTGTTTTCGGGCTGGATGTGGAGAGTGTTCCATTCACCAAGAAGACGAAGCCAGGCTTGGCCACCTGTCCCCAGCAGGAGAACGGAGAAGCCGGAAAGATGGTTCCAGGTTTGTCTTACGCCTGGAGAAATGAGAGAGTTTCACAAAGGTGACGAGCCAGTGCCCACGCCAGGGCAGGGGGCCAAGCTCAGAGTGGCTTCACGTGAGAACTGGTCCCATAGTCAGGCCTCCCACACAACCTGGAGGGGATGGGAACTGTGACCACCCAGACTGACTGAGGAGCCCTGGTGCTCACCCACTGGCCCTCAGCGCTCCCTGTTTGAAGTTATGGGCCTGAGGGGTTCCGGGCATCCGTGCTCGACATAGACCAAGTGATTCAAATACCCGGCAGGCGGGAGCACACCGCCCTGCACGGCTCTGAGCGGACGAGACCTGCCTTTCTTCCCAGACCTTGAGCTAATTCATTTCATAGAGGCTGGGGTGTGGTCACTGTGAGCTCAGATCCAGGCCTCCCTGCCCACTTTGGAATCTTGGCCCCAGCATTTAAGAGCTGTATGACCCTGAGTAGGTGACTTACCCTCTCTGGGTCTCAGCTTCCTCTTTTGAAAGATAAGGGTCATTATTATCTTCCTGCCTTGTGAGAAGGGCTTCCCAGGCCGATTTGGTGGGAGATCTCTCAGTTCGGATGCAGAGTGGCCTCTCCAGCAGCCGAGGTTTGGTTTTAATAGTTTGTTTTCCGTTTGAGCAGCTTTGCGCCGGGTGGCGGCTTCCTCTTCCAGGCACCTTGCATTCAGTGGGTTCTGCAGATGCAAGGCTGTGGCTCGTGCTCTCCCACCAGACACATCTGACCTCACGCGTTCCCAGATGGAGCCGACTTGTCTCTGGGCAAGAGCAGGGCGACCCAGGAGCCCAGATTAGACAGTGCCAGCCTCTGCCATTCTCCAGGTACACAGTGCGTTCTGTTCCCAGTGAAGCTGTGTGCCCGATCTCTGGGAAGCTGGCCTGACCTTCTGCTCCCTTCCAGAGTGAAGGGCAGGTCAGACCGATTGCCAGGGCCAGCTGATCTGTGCTTTATGGGGCATGGTGCTGCCCTCTGATAAGGGGCAGGCATCCCGTACCCCAGGACAGGGTCAGTGCAGGAACACAGTGGGCACCTTCCATGAGGAGATTCAGTCCTGACACACCCCACCCTCCCCAAACTCAGCCTTGGAAAACAAGGCAAGGACTTTCTCAGAACCCACCCTACTGTTGGCTCCAGCAAGTCTGCTTTCTGATCCACGTTTAATAGTCAATTACCAAGCACAGATCTCTGTCCTGGGAGGAGCCGGGCAGATTGAGGGCGCTGCTTTTGATGGCAGAGCTGATTTCTTGAGAATCTGAGGCCTGGGGTTTGAAGCAACTCTCCCCAAATGACAGAACTAGCAACTGGTAGAGGCCAAATTTAAACCCAGGGGGAGGGATGCAGGGAGATGTAGGTCACAGGGTACAAAGTTTTGGTTAGACAGGAGGGTGTGTGTCTGAGATCTTTGCACAGCATGGTGGCCGGCCATAGTTAAGAAATATTATATATTTAAACATTGCTAAGAGTAGCTTTTCAATATTCTCACCATACCCACAAAAAATACCTAGGTGAAGGCATGGATATGGTAATTAGCTTGATTGACTCATTCTACAATTTACTCATATATCAAAACATCACATTGTACCCCATAAATAGATACAATTATTGTCAACTGAAAATACCATTAAAAATACAAATGATCAATGAAGATCTGAAAAGCTGTTCAACTTCCCTGCAGAGGAGTCACTGAAACATCACGTTTATTTAAAATACAGGAAAAAAACCGCAGGCTATTGCCACCACCGTGCAGCTATGAATAGCATTAATGTTTACCTTTTGGCATATATCCTTTTATGAATATATTCCATACGAAAACTTTATTAATTTTTGAGGCAGGGTCTTGCTGTGCCCAGGCTGGAGTGCAATGGCACAATCACGGCCTACTAAAAGAAGGAAAATTAACATCATGTGACGCCGTGGCAAACTTTATCACATTGGCAAATTTCATTGAAACAGTAACGCCCAGTATTACCAAGGTCAGCAAGGCACCAGTGTTCTCCTAAACGGCACATAGGAGTTCTTTGATCCATTAATTCAGTTCAAGAAATTCACCCTGAAGAATTCAAGCGAGGAGAAATATGTTTCAATAACAATGTTCGTGCAAGTATAGTTAATAATAAAGTTTTCTGCCGGGCGCAGTGGCTCACACCTGTAATCCCAGCACTTTGGGAGGTCAACATGGGCAGCTCACTTGAGTTCAGCAGTTCAAAACCAGCCTGGGCAACATGGCGAAACCCCATCTCTACAAAAACAATTCAAAAATTAGCTGGGCATGGTGGCACATGACTGTAGTCCCAGCAACTCAGGAGGCCGAGGCAGGAGGATCACCTGAGCCTGGGGAGGTTGAGGCTATAGTGGGCCATGATTGTGCCATTGCACTCCAGCCTGGGCAACAGAGCAAGATCCTATCTCAAAAAAAAGTTAATGATGTTTTCATGTGAAATATATACATAAAAGGGTATATAACAAAACATAAACATTCATGCTATTCATAGCTGCATGGCAGAGGTAATAGATGGTTAGGTTTTTTTTTTCTGTATCTTTAATAAATGTTATTTTTCAGTAACTTCTCTGCAGGATGATATTAGAGATGAGGAAGGCTGCTTGCACCCAGACAGATACAATGCATTTGTTTTTAACAAACTAGACCTTCCTGACCTAAACAGGCCAAAGAGAAGAAGGACTTCCAACCAGGAGGGGGTTTCCACGCAGACACTGGTGCCACCGAGGGCCGACTGGGCTTGGCTTCACTGCGTTGCCTGCAGGGAGGGAGATTTCAGGAGCGGGAGTCAGGCGTGTGCAGTTCGCTTCTGCTCAGAGCTCCCCTCTTGTCTGGGGGAATATCGGAGGTGGGTGTCAGTGATCGCGACAGTAGACAACCAGGGCCCAGCAGACAGGGACGTGTCCCCAGTGAAGCCCCGCCTCCAAGCCAAAGACAGTTTAAAGGCTGAAAGTCAAGCTACAAGTTAAATCAAAAACGATGAGTTTGTGTCCTTTGTAGGGACATGGATGAACCTGGAAACCATCACTCTCAGCAAACTGACAGAAGAGCAGAAGATCAAACACTGCATGTTCTCACTCATAGGCGGGTGTTGAACAATGAGAACACATGGACACAGGGAGGGGAGCACTACACACTGGGGTCAGTTGGGGGGAAATAGGGGAGGGACAGTGGGGGGTGGGGAGTTGGGGAGAGATAGCAAGGGGAGAGATGCCCGGTGTAGGTGATGGGGAGGAAGGCAGCAAATCACACTGCCACGTGTGTACCTATGCAAACATCTTGCATGTTCTTCACGTGTACCCCAAAACCTAAAATGCAATAAAATAAATAAATGGGAAAAAAAATTGCTAGGATGTGTTGAAAAAAATAATAATAAAAATAAAAAAATAAATAAATCCTCCGACCGAATTGAGCACTTGTCTTCCTGTTTGGTGCACTTTTCTCTGGCGGATCCCCACCCTTCTTCCCCTATTTTACAGACACCCGCCCTTTCCTCATTGGTCTTCTACACTGTCGTGGCCGTGGCCCCCTTGGAGTGGCATCTTTGCTTTAACTTTTTTTCGTTGTTTTTTTTGAGACAGTCTCACTTCATCACACAGGCTGGAGGGCAGTGGCTCCATCTCGGCTCACTGCAACCTCCGCCTCCAAGTTCAAGTGATTCTCCTGCCTCAGCCTCCCAAGTAGCTGGGATTATAGGCGTGTGCCATCATACACAGCTAATTTTTATATTTTTAGTAGAGGCGGGATTTTGCCATGTTGGCCAGGCTGGTCTTGAACTCCTGACCTCAGGTGATCCACCCGCCTCAGCCTCCCAAAGTGCTGGGATCATAGGCATGAGCGACCCCGCCTGGCCTCATTTTAACCTTTTTTTTTTTTTTGCATACTCACAAACCAATCAGCATGCACTCCCCATCCTGTGCCTATAAAGACCCCAGACTCAGTCAGTGGAGGGGAGATGGCCTGACTTTGGAGAAGAGACCTCCTGACTTCCGGGAAGATGACTTGCCCTTCCCGGCCCCTCTCCAGCTCCCCTCTTCACTGAGAGCCATCTTGATTGCTAGATAAAATTCTCCGCCTTCACCATCCTTCAATTGTCCATGCGACTTCATTCTTGGATGCTGGACAAGAGCAGGACCCACCTAGTGTGGGTGCGCAGAAAGGCTGTCACAATGGCCCTTTGTCCTTGCCAGCAGAAGGCAGCCACCCCATGTGACAAGGCAGGGGGCCAGCTGAGCTGCTAACACAGCACCATCCACAAACGGCAGAACTCAGGGAGTAATGTAACACCTCCTCTGAGGCTTTGGCGTCACAAGCACCCTCACCTGGGTGCTGCCATGTTCCCCTTGGGGAAACACGCTTGGTCTGGCCGCAGGTCCCACATGGAGCTTGCCCCTGTGTCTAAGCCTGGATTGGCTGGCTGGATCCCACGCTCTCTCCCTCATATGCTCCCTCCCGCAAGGGGTTAAGGGCAGCGAGCTGAGCAGACAGGGCCCCTTCTGTGGGTCCTATGAAGGGACCAAGAAAAACCATGCATTATCAGGATAGGGAAGGCCAGGCCACGGCCCAGCCAGATTTTCTGGTCAAGAAGCCTCGTTTAGGAGAACATTCCATGCAGACTTGAGAGCGAAGTCCCCGCTGTGTGATTATTTCATCAGGATGGGCAGATTATTCTCCCTGAGTGCCTTCTCAGCTCACAGATCCATTCTTGCCCCTTTACCAAACCTTGGTCTCCACATGTTAGGAAATCTGGGTGTTGCCTGGAAAGACCCAGACTGCACCAACGGGGAGCTGGGGATGGGCTGGGCCTGGCTTTCAGAAACTCGATGCCCCTTACATTCAGCAATGACCCACAGACATGGGCCAGCTCTTTGTTGTCTCAGGAAGTGGGCGGGGGTAGGGGTTTGCAGAGGGACAATGTGGTCCCCTGGACACACAGGGAAGCTGCAAGACAGCTGTCCGCAGGGGGCAGGTACCAGGCAAGCCCACTTGGCTCATAGCTTTAAACACCTCCACGGCTTGGCGACTCCAAGGTTCTATCTTGTGGGAAGTAGAAAATTTCCTTTTTAAAGTTTCCTTTCTTGTTAAAAAATAAGTGTGCTAATAACTTTGTGAAACCCTATTCTATGTAGCTGTTAGACACGCCATGCTTATAGGCACGTAGTACATTCTATGTCCTTGTACTTTAACCAAAATATCTGTGCTGGACGTGCTCACAGGCATGTCCCAGCTCTCCATTGTTTTTACCTGTTTAGAAAAGTTTTAAGTTATTCGCCAATTGAGTTTTAGTTTGAATTGTAAGGACTGGCTCCAACCAACGGAAATAGAACACAGCAAGGATGATCCCAAATGCGTAAGGAATAAATTTGTCTGCGTTTCCTTTGTTCCTTGTACTCTTGTGGCAAAATGGCTAGCAAAAGTACTCTTCCTACAGTCCGGAAAGTAAAAATTGTGTTGCTAAAAATTCTTTTGTCTCAGTGCTAATTTTTCTTCGAAGCACTGAGCATCTATATCGAGCACATCTCCAGCCACACCTTTGTCCTAAACTCTGCTCATGAGTCCACGTGCCCTGTCTGCACTCAGCCTCTGAACGGTGACTCGACTTCACACCTCTGTCACTCGTGACCTTTCCCCATAAATGTCAATACTTACAGTTGCTCTACCCCAAAACCTGGTATCATGCCCGACTTCTCTCTCTCACCCCACATTCCATCGGAAGGCAGGTCTATGGCTGTACCTGCAAAATGTCCAGGAAGACCACTTTCCATCCACAGGGTGCCGCCATCCCAGCCTCCATCCTCTCTCAGACCCAGCGCAGGTCTCCCCACCTCCTGCCTCCACCCTCAGACTGTTCTTGGCTCAACAGCCAGGCTATTCCATCAAAATGTGAGTCCAGTCCTACCAATCCACCGCTCACAACTTTCCAAGGTCTTCTCAGGTTGCTCCCAAAAAAATCCAGGGTCTATCCGAGGACCTCCGCGGCCCTGTGGACCCTCAGATCTCTCCTGCTGCTCCCTCTCACATTGACATAGCGACAGCCATGCCCGCCACCTCCCCCGGCCTCTGGCACGGCTCCACCTCAGTCAAAGCCCAGTTAGAATTATTGAAGCCAAGTGTCCCTGCAGCCAAGATCATGAAGACATCGACCGCCAAGCTTTCTTGCCAGGGATTTCACTTGCAGAACTGTTTGCAACACTCAGATCAATAGAAGTGCCAATTCTGGAACTGGTTTCCATGTTGGCTCACTTCTTCTCACCCCTGAGCACACTTGGAAGGCTACGGACTTAGATAAGTGAGGAGGAGGTAGGAGGCATTTGAATTACATGGTTAGTATTTTTTTCTTTAATTGGAGGTGAACGCCACTTTGTCTTGGGAAAGAATTCTTGACTTGCCTTGCAGAGGAGAAATGCTGCTATGGAGGCTGAGTAGAAACAGGGACAGCTGCCTTCCCTCTAAGACTTGGAGATGACCCTGGGGAGGGCAGCAACGGCATCTGCAGGACAAGCTGGACTGTTTACCCTGCACAGGAATGCAGGGAGCTGCAGGGAGGGTCACCATGGCCCTCTGTACTTTGGAATACACCGAGATCTCCAGGGTGTGGTGGGTCCTATGCCCATACATCCCACTGTTGGGAGAGTCCTCACCGTTATATCCTGCTATGTGCAAAATGGCTGCAAGTTCAAGGCTGTGCATTGCAGGGTCTGGTGCAAAAAAACCGTGAAAAGCTTGGGAACAAGTTATGCAAATCAATAGGTGGCTGGTTAATTAAGTGCATCCACACGATAGAATATTATGAAGCTCTCAAAAAGAATAGGGCAGTCAACTGATGATTAATCACACTAACTGAATAAGGAAGAAAAATCATTTTATTATATCAAATAGATGGGGGAAAAGGACACTAATTCATGATAAAAACTCTCTTAGAGAGGGCATCAGCCTTTCTTGGTCTTATCAAAGACATCCATAGAAAACCTACAGCTAACTTCATATTTAATGGTAAGATATTGGATTCTCTCCCCATGAGATCAAGAACATGGCAAGAACATTCACTGATGCTTCTTCCAAACTATTTTAGAGATCCTAGAGATTGCAATAAGGCAAGAAAAAGATTTAAAAAGATATGTAGATTGGGAAGAAATAGGTAAGTTAGCACAATTCACAAGATTGTTGTGTAGGAAAGAGTTAACACAACAGCCCTTAACTACTCTGGTTGGAAAAGCCTGCCTGCGAGGTAGGCCCTTGAGTGGCATATGGGAATTTAGATTTGAGTAGGGTTCTCACCACTATAATTGATAAGAGTAGTTCACTGGCTGGGCCCGGAGGCTCATGCCTGTAATTCCAGCACTTTGGGAGGCCACGGTGGGCAGATCATGAAGTCAGGAGATTGAGACCATCTTGGCCAAGATGATGAAACCCCATCTCTACTAAAAATACAGAAATGAGCCGGACGTGGTGGCATGTGCCTGTAATCCCAGCTACTCAGGAGGCTGAGGCAGGAGAATCCTTGAACCCAGGAAGCAGAGGTTGCAGTGAGCCGAGATTGCACTACTGCACTCCAGCCTGTTGACAGAGCAAGACTCCGTCTCAAGGAAAAAGAAAGGGTAGCTCACTGTGCCTAGGCTGTTGGTACAAATACAATGGCTTTTGGTTCACTTGCTTTCCTTCTGGGAGTCTGGAATTTTGGCACATGCTAGCAGAGGCTGGATATGGAATAAGGTCAGCTCTCCTGAAAAGTCCTGGCTGCCTAATCTCAAATGAGCTTCCCTGATTGATGACACGTCACACATATTGTCACAACTTGTTGCTGGGAAAATTAAGCATGTCCTGCATGACCCACTGGGAGAGACCCTTGGAAGCTTACACCTGGTGTCCCCCAGACTCCACTCCCTTACACCTTTTCCCTCTTGCTGATGTTGGCTTTTATCCTTTTCCTGGAAGCTGCAGTTTTCTGAGCCTTCCTAGTGAATCATCAGACCTGAGGGTGGTCTTGACTGCCCCCCACAATAGTTATTCAGAAAATCATAAAGTCTACAAAAAAGCTACTAGAACTAAGAAGAGAATTGAGTGAGGCTGCAGGACATAAGGTCAATACCAAAAATCGATTTTTTAAATATTCTATCAAAAAAGTAATTGTAAGCATCAATTTTTTGATAACATTTTCTGCATCAAAACACAAAATAACTTAGAATAAAATTTTAATTAACAATATGGGAGATGTACCATATATTGGAAACCACAAATTATTTCTGAGAGAAATTAAAGAAGAGCTAAATTAATAAATGGGTGTGCCATGTTTATGCCTGGGTGACATGTTTACATACTGGTTACATATCAGACTGGTGACACAGCACCATTTCAACCAAGTGAGAAATGAAGAATCTTTCCAACAAAAAAATTAACAGTTAAAAAAACTAATAAAAACTTTGAGTCATGTAGATACCCAAATGGAGAAAAATGAATTTTGACTCCAACTTGTATCATTTACAAAATTGAAATGGATTATTAACCTAAATGGGAAAAGTAAACCAATAAAATATTTAAAAATATATAAGAAAATGATCTTGTATAATCAGGCAAAGATTTTAAATGGGATGATAAAGGCACTAACCAAAAAAAAAAAAAAAAAAAAGTGGACGTTGATGAAATTAGAACTTCTCTTCATCAGAAGAAAATGCTACAAAAATGAAAGGTAATTCACTGAGAGGGGAAAGTCATTTGCAACGACACCTCCATCCTCTGGAGGACTCATGTCCACGTTATATTACGATGGCGCAAAACTGACTGCAGCTCTTGTCATTTCAAAGACAAAAACTGCAACTACTTTTGCACCAAGAGACTCCTACAAATCATGCAGAAAATGACCGACACGCTGATGCTTTTAAATGGAGACAGAGACTTGGACAAAATGAATAACGTTCATGAAAATGTGCTCAACATCATTAGTCATCAGGAAAATGCAAATTAAAACCACCAGGAGCTACTGTAGCTCCACCAGAATGCCAAAGAAAAAGGCTGAGAAGCCTGCCTGAGGTGGGGACGTGTTCTCTGGCTGCTGATGGGGTGCACGTGGAAACAAGCTCTTGGGGAGATTATTTGGCAGGGTCTGTCAAAGCCAAGCACTCCTGTACCCTATGAGCCAACAACCCTACTCCTGGGAGGAGTCATGCTCACCAGAAGACACGTGCAAGAATGTTTATAGTGACGTTATTTGTAAATAGCTAAAAAAAGAACAAAGAAACAGTTGCCAACAACCCAAATGTCAATCAGCAGTGGAATGAATAATTGGAAGTACAGCCACACAGTGGAAGGATGCATGCCAACTGAAAGAAACCTGGAAAGCAGCAATGGCCACACCCAGCAGCACAGCTGGGTCTGCAAGCAGCGTGCTGAGTGAAGGAAGCAGACCCAAGACCGCGTGTGCGGCGCAAGTCCCTCTCCATGGTGGCCAAGGGCAGGGAGGACTCACCATTGTAATGAGAGGCAGAAGCATGGTTACCTCCAGGGACCTCGAGGCCGGGTGGGGTAACCTAGCTGTAAGGGAACAGGATGCTGCCTTCAGGGCACATGAAATATTCCAGGCCTCAATCCAGTTACTCAGGAGCAGGCAAACGTGAGTCATCCCTCTGCACCTGATATGAATGCACGCCGGGTGTATAGATGATATCTTTTCATCAGGAAAGGAAGAAAGCCAGGCAGCTCATGCAAATGCACCTGCAGCGGATGGGGTGGGGCTGGGACCGGGACCAGAGCCACAGGTGTAGACCGGGGCCTGCAACAGGAGAGCCGTAAGGGGGTCTCCTGGAGGGAGGTGCTGATGGGAGGGCAGTGGCTGCTGTGCTTTTGTAGAGACCCTCTGGGTGCAGGAGTAGCTGACAGGCCACAGAGACCCTGAGCAGACAACCAAAGTGGGAGCCTGGAAACCCGGCCCCTGGTGGTGACCTGCACCTGACCAGGGGCCAGGCCCTGGTCTCAGTCCCTGCTGTGCAGTGGCTCAGACTCCCTGAGATAGGCCTCACGATTGCCGATGCTCCCACCTAACAAGGGGGAACAGCAGTGCCAGGTCTCAGTAATTCTGTCCAGGTCACAGCAAGTGCAGAGCCAACATCCTTACTGCCCAGCACCAGGGTCCTCATGCTTAAGCACAAAGCTGTAAGTTCGTCTCCACCACACTCTTTCTTTCCTGTCTTTCCTTTTCCTTCCTTCCCTCCTTCCTTCCTTCCCTCTCTCCTTCCTTCCTTTGTTTCTTCCTTCCTTCCTTCTTTCCCGCCTTCCTTCCTTCCTTCCTTCTTCCCTCCCTCCCTCTCCTTCCTTCCTTCCTTCCTTTTCTCCCTCCCTCCCTCTCCTTCCTTCCTTCCTTCCTTTTCTCCCTCCCTCCCTCCCTCCCTCCCTCCCTCCCTCCTTACTTCCTTCCTTCCTTTTCTCCCTCCCTAGCCATCTTGCCATGAGAGTACAAAGAACAAGGGAAACACACAAATTCATCCCTCACGCATTTGGGGTCGCCCTTACTGCTGTGTCTGATCTCCGTTGGCTGGAGCCAGACCTCCCAATCTAAACTAAAACCTGATTGGCTACAACTTAAAGCTTTCCTAAACAGATCAAAGCCATGGAGAGCTGGGCCATGCCTGTGAGCACGTCCAGCACAGATATCTTGGTGAAAGTACAAGGACACAGAGTGTACTACATGCCTGTGAGCATGGTGTGTCTAACAGCTACATAGGATAGCGCTTCACAAAGTTATTAGCACACTTATTCTTTAACGAGAAAGGAAACTTTAAAAAGGAACGTTTCTACTTCCCGCAAAGCACGGTTTATCTCGCGTCCTTCACTATGACGTCTGGATGGCGTAATCCAGCCTGCTGGGACCTGTCTCCTGACCTTTTGCTATGCTGCTCAGATGGAAAATAGGAACTTTCCGTTATCAGCTACAGAGAACAAGAATACATTAATCTATAAACTTACAAAACTTGCAAAGTAAGGTACAGTTCCTTGGGGAGGGGGATTCAGGGAAGTTTTATTTATTCTACAGGAGGGAAGGAAAATGTGTTTTTCTGCTCTTATTTTCTACTTTACAACCACACTCAGATAACTTTTAAATTTTTGTAGAGTCAGGGTCTTGCTATGTTGCCCAGGCTGGTCTTGAATTCCTGGCTTCAAGGGATTCTCCTGCCTTGACTTCCCAAAGTCCTGGGATTACAGAAGTGAACCACAGCACCCGGCCCACACTCTTGCTTATAACCTTCTGTCTCTTTGTTTTGATAGAATTCTAACAGTCCCAAAACTCTGTTCTCCAGACCCTTAGCACCTCGAGAAGCAAATTTGGAGGAAAAAAGGGGTTTTTGCCAGTGGAGTTCCAGTGAGGACAGTCAACCTCTGGTTGGCATCATGTGATGTTCATGGAGCTGGCATTAGGAACTAGTCCCTGACATAAGGAAGTCAGAATGGTAAACTCTACTGCTCCAGCAGGGCGTGGTGGCAGCCACCCACAGTCCCAGGTACTTGGGAGGCTGAGGCAGGAGAATCACTAGAGGCCAGGAGTTTGTGTACAGCCTGAGCAGCATAGCAAGATTCCACCTTAAATTTTTTTTAACATGAACTGCTCCACGGTGGTCCCCTGCGTTCATCTCCCAACTGACAGAGGCAGTGCCAACGTGCCTCTGAGGAAGCCCAGGCTGCAGCAGTCCTGGATACCTTCTGTTTGCACAGGTTCCCCCCTTCAGGTTGACATGTACCGCGTCTCCATGCTGAGCTGCCCGTGCCCTTCCACAGCTGCCTGGTGACTTCGTTTCGGCCCAGGTGTGGGAATGCCCAGCCCACGTAGGTGAGTTGCACCTGCTTCTGCCCTTGCCTGGTCCCAGCCAGATGACCTGGACTCCCCTTCTGGCTGCTCCACGTGGATCTCCTCTCCTGAATCCCCAGGATACCTCCCACACCTCCCCTGCTCAGAGCTGAGGGCAGGGGCGCCCCATACTTAGAGCTCTCTCTTCAGCCTCCCGGTTTCTCGGCCATCCCGGAGAAAGTCTTAGGGTCTCTGCGGCCTTGGTAGGACATGTGGGAAGTAGGAAAGTTCTTTTGTAACGTTTTCTTTCTTGTTATAGAATAAGTGTGCTAATAACTTTGTGAAGCGCTATCCTATGTAGCTGTCAGACATGCCATGCTTACAGGCATGTAGTACATTGTATGTCCTTGTACTTTCACCAAGATATCTGTGCTGGACGTGCTCACAGGCATGTTCCAGCTCTCCGTTGCTTTCACCTGTTTAGAAAAGTTTTAAGTTATTAGCCAATTGGGTTTTAGTTTAGATTGTGAGGTCTGGCTCCAGCCAGTGGAGATCAGACACAGCAGTAAGGACAACCCCCAAATGCGTAAGGGATAAATTTGTGTGTTTTCCTTTGTTCATTGTACTTTTATGGCAAGATGGCTAGTGAGGGTACCCTTCCTGCAGTCCTGGAAGTAAAACTTGCGTTGCTGAAAGATCCTTTGTCTCAGTGCTGATTTTCCTTTATGGCACTGAGCATCTGTTTCTAACAGAGATAGATCCTTGGAAGGTCACACACTCAAAAACAACCGTGAGGATGGAGACGGAGAAAGTGGAAACAT
The DNA here is from genome assembly GCF_001604975.1 of Cebus imitator. Classification (NCBI taxonomy): domain Eukaryota; kingdom Metazoa; phylum Chordata; class Mammalia; order Primates; family Cebidae; genus Cebus; species Cebus imitator. The sequence goes on along the minus strand of NW_016107878.1, from coordinate 1,417,615 downwards.
GAACATAAAAGCAAAAAGGTCAAGTTCTGGGGCCACTGCATCCAGGGACATGCCCGCACAGGGCGAGGCCCCTGAGGTCACAGCTGTGTTACAGCACAGTGCCATTATTGTGCCCACTGATGGCCTGAGCCACCCAGAAGAGGCCGCCTGACACCCAGCATCCCAGCTTAGGAAGGCAGGCAGGTTTGCAATGCCCTCTAGAGGTCTTGGTGAATCTTAAAACATCCTGCTCTACCTAGTTTCTGTTAACTGGATAATTCAGTTGTATGGAAGGAACCATTCTCTAATGAAAACGGCGGAAGGGCTGTGGGTGGGCTGCATTCCAGGTGATTTTAAAACAGTTGTTTGTTTCAGTAGCTCTGGTTCAGCCTAGATGTTTTCGCTGTTTAAGTCTTTCAGAATCTTTTTTAAATTCTTTAATACAAAGTGAGAACGTCCCCAGGCAAGACCAACAATTGCTGAATAAACACGAAGCCACCTTGAGAATCAAGCCAACAGGTGCCACCTCTTTCCCTGGGGATTGCAAAGGTAAGAAGGGAGGTGAGTGCCTCCCGGGTGTTTGGAGAATCACCTGCGGGTGTGCTCTGGGAGTTTGAAGATTCTTGTGAGTGAAAGTTAGCAGTTTGACGTTTTCTCTTGATGCTCCTTTTTACTTCTTCCTCCAGCTACTAAAAAAGGTTTCCTCGTCAGTGAAAATGGAACTGAATTAGTTCTGTGATCTTGTTCCATTCTAAAAGTGCCTGTAACTCAATAATTTCTGTGGACATGTGCTCAAAAGCAGGCTGTAGGATTCTGGATTCAGGACTCCTGGCAGGACCCTTAGGACAGTGGGGTTTCTGTAACAGGTCTAATGCAGACAAGCAAGGCCACATTTAAACCAAGGCTGTACTTTAAAAAAAATTTTTTTTATTTTAAGTTCCTGAGTACATGTGCAGGATGTGCAGGTTTGTTACACAGGTGAGCATGTGCCATAGTGGTTTGCTGCACCTATCAACCCATCACCTCGGTATTAAGCCCCACATACATTCACCATTTATCCTGATGCTCTCCCTTCCCCACCCCACCCCCTGACAGACCCCAGTGTGTGTTGTTCCCCTCCCTGTGTACATGTGTTCTCATGGTTCAGCTCCCACTGATAGGTGAGATCATGCAGTGTTCGCTTTTCTGTTCCTGTGTTAGTATGCTGAGGATAATGGCTTCCAGCTTCATTTATGTCCCTGCAGAGGACATGATCTCATTCCTTTTTATGGCTGCATAGTATTCCATGGTGTATACGTCCCACATTTTCTTTATCAAGGTATGTTTATTAAGGGAAAGGCTTAACCATGCATTGTGTACAGCCACTGGTAAATGAAAAGCAGCTTGGGATTTTCTTCCAAATACATACATATATATATGTATTGGAAGTACATATGTATAGGCATGTATATATATATAGGAATACATAGAGTGTTTTATATACATATATATATATAGAGAGAGAGGATAGAGGTATATATATATATTTACATGGGTAAATTGCATGTCATAGGGGCTAGGGGGACAGATTATATCACCATCCAGGTAATAAGCATAGTACTGGATAGGTAGTTTTTCGATCCTCACCCTCCTCCTGCCCTCCACCCTCAAGGGGCCCCACCCTCTAATGTTCCCTTCTGTGTCTGCGTGCACTCAATTATAAGTGAGAACATGTGGTAGTTGGCTTTCTGTTCCTCTATTTATATATGTGTGTGTGCGTGTGTGTGTGTGTGTGTGTGTGTGTGTCTGTGTGTGTATTTGAAATTCACAAACGTTTGCGTTTCTCGCCAGTGACACAAGCTGGCTACCACTGCTGGAAGTGAGGCAGCCTCCAGTCAATGTCTAGGGACCTGACCTGACTTGATCTGGCTACACTCCCACCGTTCAATTTAGACTCTGCCCAGACTAACAGCAAGAGTGTAGCCAGGTCCAGATCTTACCAACACGCTCCTTCCTCCCCCATCCTACCAGGCTGGGATTCACTGTTGATATCCTCCACAGAAGACAGAGTTGGCTTCCGGCAGTATCAGGGGATGCGGGCAAAGGCAGAGATGGGGCCTGAGATAAGTTTCAGTTCAGCATAGAGGGGGCATCTGTGCCCAAATGGCCAACCTTGGTGATTGGTATGACTTACTGTCCTCACTGAAAATACTACAGCTCTCTAAGTTTGAAAACAACATCCAGAATCCTTTCTGGCCAGAATAACATCTGGCACATAGTAGGTATGCAACAGTTTTGGAATGAATGAATGAATGAATGAATGGAAAACCAAATCCTAAGAGGAAGCTTCCTTCCAGGCTGACCATACGTCATTGTCATAGGTGTCTCCATTGAAACACTCCACCAGGAGTGGGTGAGCCGATCCTGAAAAGGGCCAGGGAGTAAATATTTGGGGCTTTGTAGGCCATGAGGTCTCTGCTGCGGTTACTCATTCTGCCGTTGTGGTGAGAAAGCAACCACAGACAGCACACACAGACTCAATCAGCGTGTTTCAACACAACTTTGTTCGCTAAAGCGGTCGCTGGGCCAGATTTGTCCTGCAGGCCACGGTGTGTGTGGGAAGCAGAAAAGTCCCTTTTTCAAGTTTCCTTCCTTGTGAAATTGTAAGTGTGCTAATAACTCTTTGTGAAGCCCTATCCGATGCAGCTGTTAGACACACCATGCTTATAGGCACGTAGTTCATTCTATGTCCTTGTACTTTAACCAAGATATCTGTGCTGGACGTGCTCACAGGCATGGCCCAGCTCTCCATTGCTTTGACCTGTTTTAGAAAAGCTTTAAGTTGTTAGCCAGTCGGGTTTTAGTTTTGATTGGGAGGTCTGGCTCCAGCCAACGAAGATCAGACACTGCAGTAAGGACGACCCCAAATGGGTAAGGGATACATTTGTGTGTTTTCCTTTATTCATTGTACTCTCATGGCACGATGGCTAGCGAGGGTGCACTTCCTGCAGCCCAGGAAGTAAAACTTGTGTTGCTGAAAGATCCTTTGTCTCAGTGCTGATTTTTCTTTGTGGCACTAAGCGTTTATTTCCAACAGTTTGCCAACCCCTGCGCTAGACATGCTTACCCCCGCTGCTACAAGACAGAGACAGTGCCTCCCATCCCCTTCGGACCTAGAACTAGATGTTTTAATTAAGTGCAAATGTATTAAAACTGCCCATTTTTTACTATTCTGTTCTAAGAACTTTAAAAAAATGCTGCAAAATCATTAGGTATTATGTGAAGAGCAGGTTTAAAGGCTGAAAACACCAGCCTTGCTTCAGAGGGAATAGTGTGTGAAGCCATTTCCTTCCTGGGACTTGGGTTTGAGACTGACAGGCGTGAGAACTGTGCTCTGGGAACAGCCGCCAGGGGGAGTGCAGTGCACGCAGAAGTGACCTGCTTTACACGAGAAACCAGGGGTGAGATCGAGAGGCTCAAAGGTGTAGGCTATTCCTGGGATGTGCTGTGTGCTAACTTGGGGTGCAGGACGTGGGTTTCTGGGTGCAAACGAGGGAGCAAGATGCTGTTTTCTGACACTCTGCCCTTCCAAAGGTTTCAAGGTTTTGATTTGTGCTGATGTCAGGGCTAATCCAAGACATACGGCACCCAGGGGAACAACTTTCAGCCCAAATTGACTGGTGTGTGTGTTTAGGGGAGGGGCTGAGTGCTGAGAGGGGGAGTAGTGGGAGTTTGCTTCACCCAGCAGATCACCCCAAATTCAGTCCTGGCTCCACCTGCACACCCCATCAAGCCCTCCAGGCAGAGCATGGCATCACCCACACAGGACCATTTTCCAGCTTTCTGTTACTATACAAGCATATCCCTTGACCCAAATGACCACATTTCCATCCAGTGGAAGCAGGAATACTATACGGCTGTGAAAAATGAACCACAGCTACACACATCAACATGAGTGCACCACCAGAGGATGAATAAAATAAACAGGCCACAGGAAAAACATACACGTGGTTATTCCATTTGCAGAAAGCCCCAAATTGGGAAAAACCAGTATCTTCTCTAGGGCTGTATCCAAATGTGGCAAACGTGCTAAAAAGAGCAAGAGAATTATTCAGCAAAACGTTAGGGTGCTGGCTATCTTTGGGAGGAAGAGCCAAACGAGAAATATGGAGAATACTTGATGTCTTAAACCGGGTAGTAGGTTATTAACTTATTTATTAAAACAAGGCCAGGTGAGGTGGCTCACACCTACAATCCCAGCACTGGGGAGGCTGAAGTAGGAGGTCAGCTTGAGGCCAGGAGTTCAAGACCAGCCTGGGTAACATACCAGGACCCCGTATCTGAAAAAAAAAATTAGCCTGGCATGGTGTTGTGCACCTGCAGTCTCAGCCATCGGGAGGCTGAGGTGGGAGGATCATGTGAGCCCAGGATGTGGAAGTTGCAGTGGGCTCTAATCAGGCCATTATATTCTCGTCCGGCCTAGTGACAGAGCAAGGCTCTTGTCTGTTAGAAAAAAGAAAAAAAAAAGGCCAGGGCAACATGGCGAAATCCTGTTTCTACTAATAACACAAAATACTAGCCAGGCGCAGTGGTGCATGCTTTTGGTTCCAGTTACTTGGGACGCTAAGGTGGGAGGGGCACTTGAGCCCAGAAGGCGGAGGCTGCAGTGAGCCATGACGGTGCCGCTGCACTCCAGCCTGGGCAACAGAGCCAGACTCTGTCTCAAAAAAAGTAAATAAATAAATAAGGAAGTAAATAAAGTAGTCATCCCTAACGTGTGTAGACATCACATATATCTTGTTTTAAAATATGTCATAACAACATAGTATACAATAAAATAGAAATCATCCCTTCTGCCTGTGTGTCTCAGGGTGCAGCCCTGCGGAGAGGGAGAAGCTTAGATCTGGGGAATCTCCCATCTGGCCGTTAGGGTTTGCAGCGTGGCTTTCTAGAGGCTGGAAGCGTGGATGAACCGCACATGCTCAGTCCAGCCCTGAGACTGCAGTTGGTGTGGAAATGGGGCTTCTTGGTAGCGCAGGAGGCGTGACAAGCAACAGCTGTAGTGAGAGCCGTCGGGTCTGGAGCACAGTGACGCAAGGCAGAGGACCATCCCAGGGCACTGCATCCCGGCTGATGCCCATGTGCCGCAGCACTGCAGGCTCAGATGCCCCCATGACCCCTGCAGCTCTCAGGGCTCCTGGGAATGACAACTGGAGGTGCCCCACACCGGGTGGTAGCTGCCTTTGCACTTACCCAGCTGTGCCTCGGCTCCCGGAGCACTGGGTGGCTTCCAGCTCTGCGCCCCAGCACCTGTAGGAAGCATCCGTGGATGCTCGTTGGCGAGATTGGCCGCCGTATTCCCTGCTCTTCGAAAGAAAAGCTGGCCTTTTCAGTCCCACATGTAGGACCTGTCCCAGTTTGACCAGGACTGAGTTTTCTGGAACATGGCTTCTTCAGTGTTAAAGCTGGAAAAAAAAAAAAACAAACAAGATGAGTTGGTTATTTCACCCAGACTTTGGTACTCAAATATAAGGGCTTGGTTTTGCTAGGACTGGCTTGGAGTGTCACAGGAGCACCCCAAATATCCCGTGTGGCTTCCGTAAGTTCTCCATTCATTTTGGAAGGAACAGGCATCCCACATCGCCCACTGGTAGCTCCTGGAGGCTGCCAGCGTTTTCCTGAGTGGCTCTCAGCTGCCTCCAATCTTGCCAAGGGCAGATTAAATGAGTAAAATGGGACTTGAGAGCAACTATTCCTCCCGAAAGGTAGGAGTGAGGACACAAGAACATGCTTTCCAGACTGGAGAGTCAACGATCACATCAGATTTCTGTACCAGAAGGTGGTGGGTTTTTTGTTGTGTCTTATCTTGAAGTGGTGGGCATCAGACTCACCTGGGGGTCTTCTTAGACTAAGACCGCTGGGCCCTCACCCCCCGTTTCTGGTTCAGTGGATCAGGGATGAGGACTGAGGACTGTGTTTCTAACAAGTGATGCTAATTCTGATGGACTGGGGTTTGCCCTTTGAGAGCTGTTGTCACAGTGTTAAGGGATAAAGTCTAGGTGAGGGGTTGTCAGACGTCTTCTACAAGGGGGTCACATAGGAAACATTTTAGGCTTTTGGGTGATACGGTTTGGATCTGTGTCCTCACCCAAATCTCGTGTGGAATGTCATCCCCAATGTTGGAGGTGGGGCCTGCTGGGAGGTGATTGGATCCTGGGGGTGGGTTTCCAGCTTTGGTGCTATTCCTGATAGAGTTATTTAAAAGTGTGTGGCACCTTCCTCCTCTCTCTCCCTCCCGCTCTGGCCATGTAGGATGAGCCTACCTCCCCTTTGCCTTCTACTACCATTGTAACTTTCCTGTAGCCTCCCCAGAATCCAGGATCACACTTCCTGTACAGCTCACAGAACCATGAGCCAATTAAACCTCTTTTCCTTATAAATTTCCCAGTCAGGCATTTCTTTGTAGCAATGCGAGAATGAGAACGGACTAGTACAGTGGGCCCCATGTTCTCAACTACTCAACTCTGCCATGGTAGCCCAAGAGCAGCCAGAGACAAGGTGCAAATGAGTGAATGTGACTGTGTTCCAATAAAACTTTATTTAAAAGACAGACAGTGGGCCGGAATTAACCTCTGGGCTTTAGTTTGCCAGCCTCTGATTCAGATCATTACAGTGTGATTTTCAATGATCCCCTTTGCTTCTCTGTGTTTTCCATCTTTGTACTGGTGAGTGGATGACTTTGAACCAGCTGAAAGCAGACCATGGAGGTCTGTGAAGGACCATTTGTTTAGAGTACAGATGCGGGGCAGTGTAGCAGAGTGCACCAATTCACTTTTGTTACACACCATACCAAGGCTTTATGGCTTTCAACAGCCGTCACATGATACTCACCAGTCTGTGGGTCAGCTGGGGGTTCTTCTGGTCTGAGTTGGTTTGACTGGTCTCTCTGAGCTGTCTTGTGCATCTGGGCGTGGATCATCTGATGGTGGATGATCCAAGGTGGCCTCAGCCACATGTCTAGAAGGTGGTTGGCTGCTGGCTGGGCACCTCAGTTCTCCTCCATGTGGCCTCTCCTTCTCCAAGAGGCTAACTCCAACTCCCACACCAGGGTGGTCTGAACATGGCAAGAGAGGAAGCTGAAGCTCCTCTGATGACTATGTTTGAAGTTCACACAATGTCACTTTCATCACATTTTATCTATCAAAGGAATCACAAGACCAGTCCAGATTTAAGCATGGGGAAGTAGGTTCCACCTTGTAACAAGAGCAGATGCAAGGAATCTATGGCTGTTTGCAGTTTGCCACTCAGATGGAAAGCAAGGATAGGGGATGAGGCTGCTTGGTGCTGCATTTTAGCTCCAGCTTTCATGGCTGGAGGTCTCACTTCGTCCCGCTGTGCCTGATCCCTCCACAAAAAAAATGAGACAGATGCTACCCAGCCTCAGAAGGTGGTTGAGAGGCTAACTGGGTTAACCCAGAAGAGGGTCTGGCACAAGAAAATCCTCTCCGTGTGGCTGCTGTTCTTAATGTCTCAGTGAACCCCCGCAGATGTGACAGCACTGGGGGCATAAAGAATTGAGGACACCCAAGACCATTGGAATGTCCTTTCACATGCTTTTCTAAGGACCCCCTGCCCAGCTCTGGGATTTTGCAGCCTAGAATGTGTTCAAGGCTTCAAAGGTCAACTCACAATGCTTCCTCCTTTTACAGCCCTTATCATATTGCATATATATACACACGTGTGTGTGTGTGTGTGTGTGTGTGTGTGTGTATATATATATATATATATATATATATATATATATATATGTTTGAGATGGAATCTCACTCTGTCACCCAAGCTGGAGTGCAGTGGCATGATCTTGGCTCACAACAACCTCCGCCTCTCGGGTTCAAGCAACTCTCCTGCCTCAGCCTCCTGAGTAGCTGGGATTACAGGCGTGCACCACCACACCCAGCTAATTTTTGTATTTTTAGTAGAGACGGGGTTTCACCATGTTGGTCATGGCTGGTCTCAAAGTTTTGACCTTGTGATCTTCCCGCCTCAGCCTACCAAAGTTCTGTGATTTCAGGCATGAGCCACCATGCCTGGCCTAATTTATTTTTTACAGATGTCTTTCTCCTATGAGCTGGGAACTTCTTGAGAGCAGAAACAGGGTCTTGCCCAGAGCCGGTGGTAGTGCCTTGGGGAACATCCCAGCCCAGCTCCTTTAAATCAGCTGGGGTTTGCTTCACCCTGTTTTCCACCAGAAACATTGGAAGCCAGCTGGCACAACTTCTCAAGAGAGGGAGGATGTAAGCAGTACGCGTTCTGCTCCCTTGCAGCTCCATGTGGTCTCTTTTCTGGGACATTGCCACATGGATCTTAGTATAATTTACTAAAGAAAAACACAGTAGCCACATTCTGTCAATCCTGTTTCCCATGAGAAGAACAGATCTCATCCTCAGGGCATCACAGATGTTCAGGCTCTTTGAGAAAAGAGGTTGAAGGTGGGCTTCCCATGGGCATCTCTGTGCCCTTAGATCCAAGAACTTGCTAAAGTCGTGTAATAAGTTAGTATTCAAAGCACACTTGTAAGATTCAACTATGCGTTATCATAAAGGGATCCCAAGACTGTAGAGTTTGTATAGGGAGTAGACAGATACATCATTTCTCTTTCTATAAGGCCTGTTTTAAAAGATTTTTTCTAACAAATGGACTAGGTGAAGATATGCTTGTCTGAATTTAGAGAGGTATTAGAGATGCACGGATAGAAATTACTACATTATGTATCCATCTATCCTTCCACCTGTCCGTCCATCCATCCACAGATCTACACCCATCATCCATCCATTCATCCATCCACCCATCCATTCATCCATCTACCCATCCACCCACCCATCCATCACTCATCCATTCATCTACCTATCCATCCATCCATCCACCCACCCATCCCCCATCCATCCATTTATCCATTCATCCATCCATCCATCCATCCATCATCCATCTACCCACCGCTCCATCCATCCATCCATTCATCTGTTCATCTACCCACCCATCCATCCACTAATCTATTCATCCATCCTGGAGCTCACATAATGCTTTGCAAATACTTCAGCCTACCAATGTATTTTCAGTTCTAACTCTTTCCAACACTCCAACATCCCCGTCTCACAGTCTTTCTCACAATGCTACAGGTATCTAGCGGGTGGAAGCTGGGGGGTGGCTAAACATCTCACAAGGCACAGGACGATCAAGCAACATCTCCAGAGGGCTGTGGGTGTATGGCCCAGCTATACATGGCCACCCAAACAGCCCTGGTGGGCCCTGACACACTTTGGCCCAGAAGTTTCTGGTACCTCCCCTCCATCTGCATGACTACGATTCTGCAACATTTCACACTGCAGTCACAGTTCAGTGCTCCAAGCAGGACAAGTGACATCACAAGACATGCACAGGCAGCCTCGATGGCACTGATCACACCCGAAAAATTATTAATTACTTTTCAATTTAAAAATAAATTCTGGGCTGGGCATGGTGGCTCATGCCTATAATCCCAGCACTTTGGGAGGCTGAGGCAGGTGGATCACCTGAGGTCAGGAGTTCGAGATTAGGTTGGTTGGCTAACATGGTGAAACCTTGTCTCTACTAAAACTACAAAAATTCGCCGTGGTGATGCATGCCTATTGTCCACCTATTCGGGAAGCTGAGGCAGGAGAATCTCTTGAACATGGGAGGTGGAGGTTGCAGTGAGCCAAGATTGCACCATTGCATTCCAGCCTGAGCAGAGAGAGTGAAACTCCATCTCAAATAAATAAATAAATTCCATAAACTATCTGGCTTCCCAGGGAGCCCAGCATGCCCATGGGGGAAGAAATTTGTCTAAATCCTCCTCACTGTCTCCTCACTCTAGAGCAGTGCCTTGCCCCTAGGGGGCAGTTGGTAAATATTTGCTGAGCGAATACTGATAACCCTTGATTCAGAATTAATCACCTCTGACCTAATCTACCTTAAACTAAATCTTCAAGAGCTTTTTCAGAGGATAATTATGTCTCTCTAATTTCTGATGATTTTCTAGGCATTCCATCCAATGAAGCTCTAATGCCCAGGACCAAGGAAACCCAATTGCTAAAAATCAGTCAGGACAGCCTTGGTTGCAAATTACAGAAACCCAACTCAGACCCATCTGGCAGGGAAAAATTCCGTTGGCTCCCTGGGCTGAACAGTGCAAGGCAGGCTGAGGTTTGCCCACCAGTGATATCATAAAAATTCTGTTCCTTATGCCTTTCCTCTGCCTCCTGCAGGCAGACTTCCTCCTCAGGGAAGCTCTGGTGCGGGGCCTCAGGCAGCTGCAGGGGCAACTCTGGGCTCACTTCAGTCTCTCCCAGATCCTGGATCCAAGGGAAGACAGTATCCTTCCTGAGAGTTGGCCAAGGCCCCAGGAAGAAACCATGGCTCACATCACATGCCCACCCTGGTCACGGGTAGCCATCACAAATCAACGAAACCTTCGTGACCTAAGACAATCGAGATGTATTCTCTGACAGTTCTGAAGGTCAGAAGTCTGAAATGGATTTCACTGGGCCAAAATCAAGGTGCCTGCAGGACCATGTTCCCTCTGGGGTCTCTAGGAACTGGGAGAGCCCATTTCCTTTTCCTTTTCAGCTCATAGAGGTGCCTGCATGCCTTGGCCGACTGCCCCTCCTCTGTCTTCCAAGCCAGCAGTGCAGAATCTTCAAATCTCTCTGAATCTGACTTCCTGCTTCCTCTTACAAGGAACCTCATGATTACCTGGGTTCCACCCAGATGATCCAAGGCAATCTCCTCATCTCAAGATCCATAACTTAACCACGCCTGCAGATTCCCTTTTGCTGAAGAAGGTCACATACCCACAGGTTCTGGACATCAGCGTGTGGTGTGAGGACAGGGATCATTATTTAGCCAACTGCAGTAGCCAAAGAGTAGAAAATAATCTCACTGGCCATCATGGGTCCTGTGAGCCCTTAGGATCCCCATCATCCAAATCTTAAGACCAGAGCAGGATTAGAGTGGAAAGAGAGGCAGAGGCTCTAGGAGGCTGCTGGGCCAGCTTGCAGAAGCCCCAGCTAGGCCAAGAGGCTATGACCTCTGTTTGGCACCTCACAGTAGTCTCTTGCAGAAGTAATGATACAGAGGGACTCTGCCTGGACTACAGGTGGACCCCACCTCTTACCTCTTTGCACCTGTTTGTCACCAGTTCTCTCTGTGGTATTAGTTATGTGACCGCATAAAACCTGAGACAGGGCAATGCCTTCTTTCCCTTCCTTTTGCATATCAGTGATGTGAACCAACAGTTTCTTTTTTCAGTAGCTGA
>NW_016107878.1:1391561-1406272 GCF_001604975.1 Cebus imitator | reverse complement strand
GAGACATGATCTTGCTCTGTTGCCCAGGCTGGAGTGCAGTGATGCAATGTTGGCTCACTGCAGCCTCAAACTCACTGCTGGGCTCAAGCATCCTCCTGCCTCTGCCTCCCAAGTAGCTGGGACTGCAGGTGTGTGCCACCACCATGCCAGGCTAATTAAAAAAAATTTTTTTGTAGAGATGGGGTCTTGCTATGTTGCCCAGGCTGGTCTTGAACTCCTGGACTCAAGCAATCCTTCTGACTTGGCCTCCTGAAGTGCTAGAATTATAGGTTTGAGCTGCTGCACCTGGCCTCTTCCAATTTCTGTCATGCTTTATTTAGATTTTTAATTCTGTGCATTGCTACTCAATATTTGGATTCACAAGTACGATTCAGATCAATGAGGATTTGGAGTAAAGTAGAAGCATGCTGCTTGGTTGGCCACACCACACTAGGGCAAGCTCAGGGATTCAGCCCATTGGAGGCCAGTGCCCTACCTGCACTGAATCAGTTTTTATTCCACTCAACATACCCCAGATGAAAACACTGTGGCTCAGGAGAGCAACACAGTTACTCACGGCCTCATTCCCTCCTTCTATGGGAGTGGAAGTCAACCTCAGATGATTTAAAACAAAACAAAGGAAAACCACGTTTTTGACATTAGGGCTAATTTCTCTGAACTCAAATGCTACTGTACCAAAGGAAAAATGAAAACAGTTTGACCAGCCCTGAAATTAATTTATTTCTATGCCTCAATGCACAGCACTTGATAGAAAGAGAAAGGTGTGTAGATGTCTGCCCTCACCTTGACTATTTGCTGATTTACGTGGGGGAAATGCCTTCATAGTGAGACAATCTATCATCATCATCACCGTCGTCACTGTCGTGATTATAGTCACCATCACCATTGTCATTATTGTCGTCATCATTGTCAACGTCATCACTGTCATTATCATCGTCATCATTGTCATTAATGTCACCATTGTTATTGTCATAGCCATCATCATCGTCATTGTCAATGTCATTGTCATCACTGCATTATCATTGTTGTCATCATTATCAACATCATCAATGTCATTGTCATCATCATCGTCATTATCATCATCGTCAATGTCATCATTATTGTCACTGTCCTTGTCATTGTCATAGTCATCATCATCGTAGTGTCATTGTCATCATTATCGCTGTCATTGTCATTGTCATATCATCATCAGTGTCATTGTCATTGTCATCACTGTCATTGTCATTGTCATCATCGTCATTGTCATCATCAATGTCATCATTATTGTCACTGTCATTGTCATCATTGTCATAGTCATCATCGTAGTGTCATTGTCATCATGATCGCTGTCATTGTCATTGTCATATCATCATCAGTGTCATTGTCATTGTCATTGTCATCATCATCATTGTTATCATCAATGTCATCATTGTCATTGTCATTGTCATTATTGTCATCATCATAATCGTCATTGTCATTATCATCAATGTCACTATTATTGTCACTGTCATTATAGTCATCATTGTCACAATCATTGTCATAGTCATCATCAGTGTCATTGTCATCGTTGCTGTCATCGTCATTGTCATTGTCATAGTCACATCAGTGTCATTATTGTCATCATCATCGCTGTCATAGTCATTGTCATCATTGTCATAGTCATCATCAGTGTCATTGTCATCATTGCTGTCATCGTCATTGTCATCATCATTGTCATAGTCATCGTCATCAGTGTCATTGTCATCGTTGCTGTCGTCATTGTCATTGTCATAGTCACATCAGTGTCATTATTATATCGCTGTCATTGTCATTGTCATCATCACTGTCATAGTCATCATCAGTGTCATTGTCATCGTTGCTGTCATCGTCATTGTCATTGTCATAGTCACATCAGTGTCATTATTATCATCGCTGTCATTGTCATTGTCATCATCACTGTCATAGTCATCATCAGTGTCATTGTCATCGTTGCTGTCATCGTCATTGTCATTGTCATAGTCACATCAGTGTCATTATTATCATCATCGCTGTCATAGTCATCGTCATCAATGCCATCGTTACTGTCATCATCACTGTTGTCATCATTGTCATCATAATCGTCATCACCACCACCATCATCAACATCATCGTGGCCATCACACCTGTCACCGTGGTGAGGGTCAGGTCAGGAAATGCACCCAAGGTTTTCCTGTGCTGTCAAGTGCCCCTCGTGTCTCAGGCTCTATTACAAATTAGAAAGTAAAGTGTCAAATTGTTCCTATTTGCAGATGGTACGATCTTATATATAGAAAATCCGAAAGACTCTACCAAAAATCTTTATAATTGATAAATGAATTTAGTGAAGGTAAAAAAATAATATATACTATCAGTAGCATTGCTGTACATGAACAACAAAATAGTTAAAAAAGGAACCAAGAAGATAATGCCATTTACAATAGCTACAAAAAAATGAAATACCTAGGAATTAATTTAAGAAGTGAAAGGCTTCTATAAGGAAAACTACAAAACACTGACAAAAAATTGAAGGGGATAAAAACAAATGGAACGACATCCCATACTCATGGATCCAAAAATATTGTTAAAATGACCATAGTATCTAAAGCAATCTACAGATTAAACACGATCTCTACCAAAGTGCCAATGACATCCTTCACAGAATTAGAAAAACCTTAAAATTTGTACAGAACCAGAAAAAACTCTGAATAGCCAAAGCAATCCTGAGCAAAAGCGCAAAGCTGACACTGCGAGACTTCAAAAATATACTGCAAAACCGTAATCACTGAAGACTCCTACATCCCTGCATGCCCAGGACGCGCAGGAGTGAACAGGCAGCCGGTGCCTGGCCTTCCAGAATCAACACCCTGGCTGCAGATACGCAATCAGCATGCAGACAGACAGGAGGACGCCAGCAAACGTTCCAGAGAGGAAGGTTATGAAGCCCTCATGTGAGAGACCAGGGTGGGTTCAAAAGCCATCCTGCCATATCAGCTGAGCATGCAGCACTCGGAGAGGGCGTGGGCCTGACGTGGAGACAGGGGACGGGGGTCTGCAGAGATTACAGCAACTCCATGGGAAGAGGGCCTGACGTGGCTGCGGCAGACTGACTGATGTTTCTGGATGGCAATTTGGCAAATGGTTTAAGGAGTCTTTAAAAATTCTTGCTCTTCCAACTAGTTGTTCAGAGGAGGTGATGGAAAGGGGCTGATCCAAAATGCTGGAAAAAGAAGGATGACTAAGGAGATTATCCCAGGGTTGCTGACAGTGACCAAAAATAATAGGACCTTCCACAATGGTTGAACTGGTTTACACTCTCACCAAGAGTGTAAAAGCGTTCCTATTTCTCCACATCCTTCCAGCATCTCAATTCTTCACAGATCTAGAACTAGAAATACCATTTGACCCAGCAATCCCATTACTGGATATATACCCAAAGAATTATAAATCATTCTATTATAAAGACAAAAGCACGCGTATGTTTATTGCGGCACTGTTCTCAATAGCAAAGACCTGGAACCAACCTAAATGCCCATCCGTGATAGACTGGATAAAGAAAATGTGGCACATACACACCATGGAGTACCATACAGCCATAAAAAGGATGAGTTCATGTCCTTTGCAGGAACATGGATGAAGCTGGAAGCCATCATTCTCAGCAAACTAACACAAGAACAGAAAACCAAACGCTGTATGCTCTCATTCATAAGTGGGAATTGAACAATGAGAACACAAGGACACAGGGAGGGGAACATCACACACTGGGGCCTGTCAGGGGATGGGAAGCTAGGGGAGGGATAGCATTAGGAGAAATACCTAATGTAGACAGAGGGGTGATGGATGCAGCAAACCACCATGGCATGTGTAGGCCTATGTAACAAACCTGCATGTTCTGCACATGTATCCCGGAACTTAAAGTACAATAAAAAAAGAACTTATATATATATATGACATACAGACTCAAGAAAGGATTCATGGTAGATATGGTAGATGGTATTAGAAGGAAAACGTTTCCATCAAATACTTCGTAACATTTAAGTTTCCACTGAAAAGTCTAATACAAAACCGTATATACTGTAATATGTGTAGTGTGTAGAAAAGTCTAGCACAAAACCATATATACTGTAATATGTGTAGTGTGTATACTTTAGAAACTTAGTGAGAGACGCCCTGGTGATCCATCGAATTGTACCACACACAGCTGTTCACAGAGGCACTGGGTGAACGGAGACCCCGCTGTTGTCTGTGACGGCTGTCAGGGTAGACAGCTGAATACTGACAAAGGTTACCTCTGATTAGCAGGATTTGGAAAGGGTTTTGTTTTTCTTCAGTTTTCTGTGCTTTCTACAATGAGCCTCTATTCTTTCTTTATCTAAAAAAGAACCAAAAGTCACTTATAAAATGAAAAAAAAACCACTTGTCATGCTAAATATTTAATTACAATGCAATATTCAAAAGAGAAAATGGACTTATTCATTTTCGAGGCTAGTTGGTTTTTAAAAAACCTATACAGTGCATAAAAGTAGGTTGAAAACAGCCTGGGCATGGTGACTCACAACTGTAATCCCAGCACTTTGGGAGGCCGAGGTGGGCAGATCACTTGAGGTCAGGAGTTCAAGACCAACCTGGTCAACATGGCAAAACCCCGTCTCTCCTAAAAATACAAAAAATTGGCCGGTTGTGGTAGCTCACACTTGTAATCCCAGCTAATCAGGAGGCTGAGGCCTGAGCATCCCTTTAGCTTGGGAGGCGGAGGTTGCAGTGAGCCAAGATCGTGCCATTGCCCTCTGGCCTGGGTGACAGAGTGAGACTTTGTGTCAAAAAAAAAGGTCAGTTGAAAACAGAAATGCCAAAACATCACAGGGGTGACTGCAGGCGGGGACCTCAGGTGATTTTGATGCCCTGTGTCTTTCTGCATGTTTTCCAAACTTGCAAGAATATGGAAAATGTTCTCTAGAAGCAAAGCAGAGGGGATGGATTCAACCAGGACCAGGAGGCCAGTGAAGCCTCCCAGAGGAGGCAGCATTGGAGCTGGGAGTTGGGACTCTGTGACCACAGCTCGCAGACCGCTGAGGGCCCTAGCTCCTCCTGGGGTCTCCCCCTTCCATGAAGGGGAGAGGGGCTGCTTCAGATAAGCACCAGTGAAGCAGGTCACAGAACTTGCTAGAAACAGGTGGAGGCAAACGCCTTAGCGCAGGGTCCCCCAATCTGCCCTTCTCCAGGGCAGCCATGTGCAAATGGTCACCGGAAGGGACCCCCTTCCAGCAAACTGCCGATGGCACCGCAGAAGTGGCTCTTGCCCGTCCAGGGCCCAGCTTTGGCTGTGGGGGGCACCCACACTGCCCTGGGCCCCTAGGCTCTGTGAGCCCTGAGCCTAATGCCCGGCACAGCGCCTGCCCCAGGGACCAGTGCTATGCGATGGCAGGTGGGTAACTGTGTGTTCTGTCCCGCAGCCTCACCGCCATGGACAGCACGCCCCTCATTTGTGACTACGGCTCTGGCTTCAGCAAGGTGGGATTCGCAGGAATGGAAAGCCCAGTGGGCGTGTTCCCCACTGTCCTTGGGAAACTTCGGCATGATGTGAGTGAAGGTGGGGTGTCTTCCCTGCGGGGTGCTGCTCACCCAGAGGAAGCCGCCGGCCTGGTTTGCCCCATCCCCTCTCCCAAAGTGTGGCCAAGGCATCCCCTGAGCAAGGCATGGTGGGCGCAAATGTGCCTCCACGAATCTGACTGGGGAGCACCAGGCTTCGTGCCACGCAGATGGCCGGGCCACCTAGAGTCTCTGCCTCAGCCAGTCCGGGGCAGGAGATGGGATGGGCAAGGCCTTGCCCCTCTCACCACTCCCGGCGTGCTGCCCGCTCTGAGAACCGCAGGCTTAGGGAGAGCAGCAGCGGTGTGTAAATCAGTAAAGTGGACGAGTTGTGAAAAATCAGTCTCACTGACTGTCTCCCATCTCTGATTCTTCCCACTTTCAGAGAGGTATGGATGCGGAGAAGGAGCAATTGCCTTTAGGATAAAGGGGAGTCCATTAGGGCTGAGCAGCAAAGGACACAGCCTCCGTGACAGGAAGACGGTCGTAGGGTGGGTGGGGACCGGGGCACTGGCTCTCCAAGGGGCTCGTCTCTGACTTGCCAGCAAGTGGACCCCACATTGCCAGATCTTCCTGTGTTTCAAGGGAATTTAGAAAGGCAGGTGTTTTTACTGTGGTAAAGTATACACAACGTAAAGCTGCGTTAAGTGCAAAGTGCACTGGCATCAAGAACATTCACCACCGTCTGTCTCCAGAACATTCTCATCTTATCCTCCCAAACTGAGGCTCTGACCCCATCAAAACCCAGCTGCTCATCCCCCTCCCCGGGGAAAACACAGTCGCATCCTAATCGAAACCGGGTGAGTGGGCCTGGGCCTGGCCGCTTGCCAGGTACGGACAGAGATGCCCCTTCTCCCTGAAAAGGAGCCACCCACTCCTAGAGGTGACGTCTCAAATCCACGCGGTGACAGAGTGGTGGCCACAAGACCCTGCAGTGCGTTCCCAGCCCGTGCTCTGGGTCACGGAGCTCATCCTTGGGAAGTTCCAATCGTCCATGGCAGGGAGCAGCGAGGTGACACAGAAGATCTCAGATGTCGCAGGACTTCGTGGCGATTGCTCCTGGGCTTTGCAGCACTTGGAGTAACCCTTTGTTTCTAATTATCCAGGATACACTGGCTCCCACACCTGGGACAGAGGAGAAAATCCTGTCTCCCTCTCTGTTGGAAACAGATGCTCGGTGCCACAAAGAAAAATCAGCACTGAGACAAAGGCTCTTTCAGCAACTCAATTTTTACTTCCTGGACTGCAGGAAGGGCACCCTCACTAACCATTGTGCCGTGAGAGTACAAAGAACAAAGGGAAACACACAAATTCACCCCTCACACATTTGGGGTTGTCCTTACTGCTGTGTCTGATCTCCATTGGCTGGAGCCAGGCCTCCCAATCTAAACTAAAATCCGACTGGCTAATAATTTAAAACTTTTCTAAACAGGTGAAAGCAATGGAGAGCTGGGACATGCCTGTGAGCACGTCCAGCACAGATATCTTGATTAAAGTACAAGAACATAGAATGTACTATGTGCCTGTAAGCACGGCATGTCTAACAGCTGCATAGGATAGGGCTTCACAAAGTTATTAGCACACTTTTTTTTTTTTTTTTTTTGAGATGGAGTTTCACTCTTGTTACCCAGGCTGGAGTGCAGTGTCACGATCTCGGCTTACCACAACCTCCGCCTCCTGGGTTCAGGCAATTCTCCTGCTTCAGCCTCCTGAGTAGCTGGGACTACAAGCATGCACCACCATGCCCAGCTAATTTTTGTATTTTTAGTAGAGATGGGGTTTCACCATGTTGACAAGGATGGTCTTGATCTCTTGACCTTGTGATCCACCCGCCTCGGCCTCCCAAAGTGCTGGGATTACAGGCGTGAGCCACCGTGCCTGGTCCACACTTATTCTTTTAACAAGAAAGGAAACTTTAAAAAGGAATTTTTCTACTTCCCACACTCTCTAAGAGGATAAAACGCACATGGATTTTGGGAGCCAGTGGATTTCCTCCTCACTGTCCAAGTGTCAGGGATCATAGCAGGGATGGCCCAGGCAAATTGCAGGTGCCTGCACCTGGGCTAGCCAGCCAGATTGCTGCTTGGAGATTGTGGAGCTCAGTGGTTAGGAGCTAGGGCTGCAGGGTCAGGGAGACTGAGGCGCCCATCTCAGCCGTGTCCTCAGCACGTCATGACTCCCGGCAAGGGTGCTGCTGTGGCCAAGGCAACTCTTTTGCATAACGCGATTATCCAAAGTATGTATCTCATAGATTCAGCCTGAAGGTTGAATGTGATGAGTGAATGCATGTTTGGCACAGTTTCTGGCCCACAGGGAGTGTTTAGCAATGATCATGATGACAGCGATGATGACAATGACAAGTGTATTAGTGTGTTAGCTTAGAACAACAGACACGTGGCCGGGCACGGTGGCTCACGCCTGTAATCCCAGCAGACGGGTGGGTCACCTGAGGTCAGGAGTTTGAGACCAGCCTGGCCAACATGGCGAAACCCCCTCTCTACTAAAAATACAAAACTTAGCCGAGTATGGTGGCAGGCACCTGTAATTCCAGCTACTCTGGAGGCTGAGGCAGGAGAATTGCTTGAACCTGGGAGGTAGGGGTTGCAGTGAGCTGAGATCAATCTCGCCACTCCAGCCTGATGACAAGCAAGACTCCATCTCAAACAAACAGACAAACAAACAAACAGAAGTGTATTTCCTCATAGTTCTGGAGACCTGGAGTCTGGAACCAAAGTGTCAGCAGGGCTGGCTTCCTCCCAAGGCTCTAGCGGGGAATCTTTCCTGCCTCTTCCAGCTCCCGGGGGCTCCAAGTTTCCCTTGGCTCCCTCTATCTTCACATGGCCTCCTCTTCTTTTTCCTTTGCTGTCTCAAATCTCCTCCCGCCTCTGTCTTATAAGGGCACTTGTCATTGGATTTGGGGCCCATCCAGGTAATCCAAGGTGATTCTCATCTTGAGATTCTAAACTGTCACTTCTGCAAAGACACTTTATCCAGGTAAAGTCACCTGAGAATCCAGGTGGACGTAATTATGGGGGGTGGGTATCGTTCAAGCAACCACAGTTACAATGTGGAATTTCATCTCAGCTCTCAGCCCCTCCTCTAGGGAAGGGGCCTTATCCTTGGAGTATGAACTGACTTAGAGGAGGTGGGCCAGGGAGCATCTGCTGAGAGCGAGGCTCTGCCCTCTGAATCCACCGCAGCCAGGCTGGAGGCACTGTTCCTGTCTCCCATCACCCCCAGATGGGACTGTGCTGGTTGCAGGAAAACGAGCTCAG
Organism: Cebus imitator; assembly: GCF_001604975.1. Taxonomy (NCBI): domain Eukaryota; kingdom Metazoa; phylum Chordata; class Mammalia; order Primates; family Cebidae; genus Cebus; species Cebus imitator. Next base: position 1,397,435 of record NW_016107878.1, on the reverse strand, counting down.
GGTCTCACTGATTCTGCATCACGGCGAGTTGTACAATGATTTCATTGTATGTTACAATGTTACAAGGGCAGAAATGAAGCACACACTCAGTGTACTGCGTGTGAATCATCCCCTGCTCCGGTCAGTGCAGAAACTGTCCTCCACAAAACTGGTCCCTGGTGCCAAAAATGTTGGGGACCGCTCCCCTACCCCCCCTTCCCATCCAGGGCTTCAGCCTGGCGGCCAAGATGGCAGTGAGACCCCTCGTAGGACTTGGGAGAACAGAGAGGCAGGATGAAGGCATTGCCCAAAGTCACTGTGTCCCTTCCAAACAGAGTGGCTGCTCTGACCCACCGACCTCCAGACAAAAGGACACCAGGCCCAGCACGGTCCATCTTTTTATCTCAGACAGTTACTTTGAACCAGAAAAAATCGGAAAAACGTTGTTCCTTCTGCACACTCGTGACCTTGCCCCTCCCCCACCGCCCACGCACCGCACGTTGATGTGGGTGGCTGAGAAACGTTGGAGGAGGTGGCAGCAGTGACGATACCTCCTCCCATGATGTCAGCATGTGAAGCACATTCCTGCTGGAGGGCTCAGTCGACTTGATCCCTCAGCAGCGCCTCGGCAAGGCATGAGGAAGAGAGGTCACTGTTCCCACTGAACTGAGAAGAGGAGGGAGGCTCAGAGAAGGCACACGACTTTCCCAAGGTCTCACAGCTGGTGATTCTCATCCCAAGTCCAAACGTCTTCTGCTGGAGACAAACTCCTAAGATAGAAGAGCTCTGTGCAGGTGAGCTGTGGCAGCCTGGAGAGCAGCCTAGCCCTGAAATCACTGCTTCACTGCATCTCTGCACCACCGCACTCCTGCACCTGGCATCATGGCACCACTGAGCCGCTGCACCATAGCATTATTGCTCTGCTGTGTGCATCACTGCACTGTGGCACCATGACGCCCGTTGCAACGTGGCCCCATGATGCCGTTGCAACATGGCCCCAGGATGTCATCGCAACATGGCACCGTGACATCATCACAACATGGCACGGCAACATCACTACAGCACGGCACCATGACGTCATTGCAGCATGGCACTATGATGTCATCAAAACATGGCATCATGACATCACCACAGCATGGCACCAGGACGTCATCACAACATGGCATCATGATGTCACTGCAGCATGGAACCATGATGTCATTGCAGCATGGCACCATGCCGTCATCACAACATGGCATCATGATGTCATTGCAGGGTGGCATCATGATGCAACACGGCACTGCTACGTCATCACAACAGGGCATCATCACAACATGGCATCATGATGTCATTGTAGTGTGGCACCATGACACAACACGGCACTGCGACATCATCACAACATGGCACCATGACATCACCACAGTACAGCACCATGATGTCATCACAGCATGGCTCCACAACATCATCACAAGGCACCATGACATCATTGCAGCATGGCACCATGACGTCATCACAACATGGCACTATGACATCACCACAGCATGGCACCATTGTGCTAAGACCATCCTTCCTACCTGCTGCTGCCAGCCAACGACGGAGGATGGCAGTGACACCACAGCAAGCCAAGCCCATTTCCGGGAAACCTAGCACTCTTCTGATAAATGAGCCTGTCTCAAGAGCTCTCCAACAGCCTTGCAAAGCCTTCCCTTAGACAGCACGGTGGCTAAGATCACCCACCCGATCTGCTTCCCTGTTTCCTGCGCCCAGGCTCAGACTTGGACAGCAGCCTGTTTTCTCTCCCATCTTCGTCCTGCCGTCTCCCCACCATCCCTCAAGTGCCCGCATTCCCTGGTCACATCCTTGCGCCTTTCCTTCCATCCTGGTGTCTGTGTCTCAGTGGACCCAGATTAACACATGGGCCAACAAGTAAAATCACCTCTGAGTGACGAAATGGATAATTTAATCCACCATGAAAGCAGCCAGGTTTATCTTCCTAAAAAAAGAACGAAAGTTGAATCACATCACAGACCCCTTCCTGGTCAACCTTCCTAGGCAAACGTGGAGGCAGCCACGATCTCTCCTACCATGACGTCAGCTTATGAAATGCATTCCTGCCGCGGGTGTAATCGACCTAACCCTCCAGCAGTGCTGTGGCATTCCTGCGGCATCTCCCACATCCCTCCATCCTCAGCAGCCTCTTTCCCCAGTTTCCTTGTCTACGAAGTGGACAGGACAAATGTCCTAGGAACGACTCCTCAGGCGCACTTTTACCTTGCAGGCAATTTGCTAAAACCTCTTAGCAGCCATTTCTGAAATAGCTCACAGGGCTCGGGGGTGGTTGTGGATGCCGGTGCTGTGACTTGGAGTCTCCCACGAAGGCCACTGTGGCCTCCCAGCTACTGCTCACTGGGTCCCCACAAAAGAAAGCCAACTGCAGGGGAGTCCAACCCCCGCCACCCCTAGAAGCTGATCTGTCCTGGCCTGTGTCTTTCAGAACGTGTTGGTGGGGATGGAAGAGAAAGACTGGTTCATCGGAGAGGAGGTTCAGAAAAACCGAGGGAAACTCAACCTGCAATATCCCATTTCTCGGGCAACGATCACCAACCTGGACAACATGGAGAAGGTGTGTCCAGCTTCTGCCAGGCGGGACCTGTTCACAGGCCTCCCTAGCCATGTCCAGCTATGAGACAGGGGTGCATGCAAACCTCATACAGACCCTGTTATGAGGGTTGAGGGGGATGATGGATAGAAGTCCTCAGTCCCAGCCGGGCACGGTGGCTCATGCCTGTAATCCCAGTACTTTGGGAGGCTAAGGTGGTTGGACCACTTGAGTGCGGGAGTTTGAGTCCAACCTGGGAAACACAGTGAGAACCCATGTCTGCAAACAATTTAAAAATAAGCTGGCTGTGGTGGTGTGGGAGGCCGAGGTGGGAGGATCACTTGAGCCTGTGAGGCTGAGGCTGCAGGGAGCTGTGACTGAGCCCCGTGCTCCAGCCTGGTCAACAGAAGGGGACCGTGTCTCAAAGCAGAGACACACAAAAGGCAAAAAAGCCTTCAGTCCCGAACAGTAAGACGTAGTAAGTTTGGTGAACGTGTAGCTCTCTCGCCAAGTAATTGAGGTTCTGGCCAGGACGTCCATGTGCATTTGAACGGGCCGGGCACTGCCTTAGAGGATGTACCTGTTAGTTACTGTGGTCCTGTCCCAGCCACACGCATGGTGGCTTCAACAGCAGGAATTCATTGCCTCACCATCCTGGAGGCTGGAAGTCCCGCCTCAATGCATGGGCGGAGCTGGCTCCTTGCAGGGCCGTGCGGGAGCCTGTGTCCTGGCCTCTCCCCTGATGGCCATCAGGCTTTGGCGCTCCTTGGCTCACAGATGTGTCACCCCGATGTCTGCCTTCAGGTTCACGTGGCGTTCTCTGTGTCTGTGTCCACACTTCCCCCTTCCTATGGGACTGGGCACCCAGCTGACTCCACTAGGAGCCCCCACGACTGACAGCATCTGCAACCGCCGTTTCCAAAGAAGGTCCCATTCAGACGTGCGGGGGGCTAAGACTTCAGAACATGATTCTTGGGGAGACATAATTCAGTGCATCGCAAAGTTCTAATGCTGCCTTCACACATTAGCCCCAGATGCACGGGCTCAAAGTGCCTGTGGTCACCTGTCAGTTTTGTGGGTCAGGAATCTCTGCGTGAGTCCTCAGGCTGCGCTGCGTGGGCTGCAGGCTTGGCTGGGGCTGGAGGGGCCGTCCCAGGGCGATGCTCTCCAGTGGCCGTGGGGTGCTTCCTCTGCACGGGGTCTCCCACCCCACCCATGGCTGCCCAATGTCCTGGCAGCCTGGTGGTTGGCTTCCCCCATGGGGACCTATGGAAAAGGCCAAGGTGGAGGCCACGGTGCCACCAGGCCACCGTGGCACAGCCAGGGCAGCAGCACTGTCACTTCTGCTGTGTTCTGTTGGCCACACAGCCAGTCCTGATTCCATGTGGGAAAGGTCTGCACAGGGCGTGACTTCCGGGCGCTGAGGGCCATGGGCCATCTTGGCGGAGGACGTGGGAGCACCGATCACAAGCGATTTCTTCTACATGTTTCTTTCTGTGGCTCCCAGTGTGGCAGGGAATACAAAAACGGGCCTTGTAGACGGGGCTTGGAGACAGGGCTTCAGCTGTGGGCCCCAGCGGCCCCCGCCCTCTGCTGCCTTGTTGGGGGCTCACCTGCCTGAGGGAGCCCAAGGCACTGGCTCCTGTGTGGCTTCAGGGATCCTGGCTCCTGGCTTCATCATCTTCCCTGAATGTCCGCATCATGCAGTGACCCTCCTCCGCGCCCCCGCCTCCCACCTCCTCCCTCTCATCACCCTGCCCCCCATCTCCAGGAGACTCTTCCAAGTCTGGCTGCATCCCTCCCCTGCCCCAGGCTGGTCGTCCACGGATGGGTCATGCCTGCAGCTGACGCTGGCTCTTGCCCTCTCACGGGGGTTGTGGCCTCATGCTTCCAGGTCCTGTGCCTGCCTGCAAGAGGCCGCCCCTCCACACTGCCCTCCCCCAGGGGCACATCCTCCCACAGGGACAGGCAGCAGACTCACACCTGATAACCAAGCAGGGTGTACTAAGCCCCTACTGTACTGGGTATGAGGGGCTGAACGGGGTCCCCCAACATTCACATGTGGACCCGAGCCTCAATGCCTCAGGGTGTGATTGTGCTTGGAGACAGCGCCTTTAAAAGGCAAGTAGGTTAAAGAGAGACCGTTAGGGTGGCCCCTCAACCACTGAGACTGGGGCCTTAGCAGAAGAGGAGACTAGACACAGACACACAGTGGGGGACGCTGTGAGGACACCGGGAGGACACTGCCTGCAAGCGGAGGAGCGAGGCCTCATCTGGGACTCCAGCCTCTAGAGTGTGACTCCATAAGCGGCTGTGGTCAAGGCGCCCCGTCTGTGGGGCTTTGCCATGGCAGCTGCGGGACGCGAATGCACCAGGCTCCTCTACGTTCCCATTTTAAAGATGAGAAATGAGGTTCACCAAGTCAGGGCGCTGGTCCAGGGCCGGCCTGGTGTGAGGTGGAGCTTCCGGTCACGCTGGGCTGACACCTGCATTCTCTCCTGGTGTGGCACCCACCCGCCAGAGTCCCAGTCTGTGTCACACCCTTGAGGTCCTGGTGGTGGCATCTGTACCCATCAGACCACAGGATGCTCCAGACAAGCCCCGGGCCTCACTGGTCTCAGCCCCCTTCCTGGCCCCAGGCCTGGTGACCGAGTGGAGGTTCTGCGTCTTGCTGAAGATACGCTGTCTCCCTGCTGCTCCCTCAGGTCGGGATGACCTCTCTGTGACTCAGCTGTCCCACGTGCTATTTAAAACACTGCTTTGATGGCCAGGTGTAGTGGCTCACGCCTGTAATCCCAGCACTTTGGGAGGCTGTGGTGGGTGGATCACCTGAGGTCAGGAGTTCAAGACCAGTCTGGCCAACATGGTGAGACCCTGTCTCTACTAAAAATTCAAAAATGAGCTGGGCGTGGTGGCAGGTACCTGTAATCTCAGGTTTTCGAGAGGCCAAGGCGGGAGAATCGCTTGAACCAGGAGGCGGAGGTTGCAGTGAGCCGAGATCGTGCCACTGCACTCCAGCCTGGGTGACAGAGCGAGACTCCATCTCAAAAATATAAAAATAATAAAATAAAAACGAAACACTGCTTTGTCAAACAAAGAACATAAAACACAACAATGAAATAAAATAACATAAAATAACAAAACTTGAAGCCCTGCCTGGTCCTGCAGCCGTGCCCTGCCCTATCTGCAGAAATGAGCCGGGTGTGGTGGTGGGTGCCTGCAGTCCCAGCTACTGAGGAGGCTGAGGCAGGAGAATCACTTGAACCTGGGAGACGGTGGTTGCAGTGAGCCAAGATTGCGCCACTGCACTCCAGCCT
>NW_016107878.1:1377374-1391468 GCF_001604975.1 Cebus imitator | reverse complement strand
TGGACTGGGGGCTGCAGGGCTGGAGTGGGGTGGGGTAGGGGCTGCAGGGCCGGGGTGGGGGTGGGGTGAGGGCTGTGGGGCTGCCTCTGGCCACCACGCTCCCATCACATCACTGAGGAAGCCTGGCCTTGGCCCCAGGAAGCCGCTGACTCTGCATCCCGTCTCCTCCCAGATTTGGCATCACTCCTTCTACCAGGTGCTCCACATCGCCCCGGAGCAGTACCCCATGTTGTTGACGGAGCCGCCTTTGACCCCAGCATCCAGCAAAGAGAAAGTCACACAGGTACCAGGGGGTCTCAGGGGGTCAGCGTCTGAGTACACAGGTACCAAGGGGTGGTACGGGCCTCAGGGGGCCAGTGTCTGGTCTCCCCCGAACAGGCAGCAACCTCGGCCTCACCTGCTTCTTGCTCGGCAAGATGAGGACGCTGGGCAGGGGATGCCCCCTTGACACTCACACCAAGCATGCCGGCCTCTGCAGGGCGCTGGCCGGAGCCCTGGCACTGCATACACGTGACTTCATGCAGGCCTTCCAACCAGCCATGGGGCAGTCGGCCGTCCTCTCTTTGTACATATGAAGAGGCTGCGGTAGCAGGGAGCTGAAGCAGTTTGGCTAAGGTCACACAGAGAGTCACTGGCAGCTCGCCTAGACCCGGGTGGCCTCCCCTGCAACTCTATCTCAGCCACGATTCAGTTGTCCTATGGACAGGCCTGACTCCGGCCTCTGGGTTTGGTTTAAAAGCTCCTGGGTCTCTTCTCTGAGCCTCCTCTGGCACCTGCCCACCAGGCAGGAGGTGTTGGTGTGTGCTGACAGGGTGGCCCTGATGGCACTGATGGTGGAGCCTGGCAGGGGCAGGCGCTGGAGAAGAAAGGAAGCCGTGGTGCTCTCCTTAAGGCTGGGGCCGAGGCGTGGTGACTCACGCTGCAATCCCAGCACTGTGGGAGGCCAAGGCAGGGGGATCACAAGGTCAAGAGATCAAGACCATCCTGGCTAACATAGTGAAACCCCGTCTCTACTAAAAATACAAAAATGAGCTGGGCGTGGGTGCCGTGTGCCTGTAATTCTGGCTACTCGGAAGGCTGAGGCAGGAGAATCACTTGAATCTGGGAGACAGAGGTTGCAGTGAGCCAGGATCACGCCACAGCACTCTAGCAAAAACGGCTGGGGTGGGGGCTGTGGGGCCACCGCTGGCCACCACACTCCCGTCACATCACTGGCTGCTCCCAATGAGGACATCGGTGAGTTCATTAAGCACGTGGCACGGTTCTACCACCTGGCCTGGAGTCCCTGAAGCCCAGCGGTGTCTCCCACAGTGAGCCGTGACCCACGGGCAGGCCCAGGGCTCCGGGTGCAACCTGCTCGCTGCAGAGGCTCACGCGGCAGCCCAGAAACCGCAGCTCCATCTGGCACGTGCAGGGATGAGCTGCCGCCTCGTTTCAGACAAAACCCTGAGTGGACCCTCAAGTCCTCCTCAGCCTGTGGACAGGTGGATCACAAGAGGGGGCCACCACTGGGCTGCCGGGACGGGGCGCAGCAGGCTCCCACTTTGAGACAGTCGAGTGCCCGTGAGGCTGTGGGGAGCCAGAGAAGGAGCAAGGGACATCTCGCTCCCCGGGGGGCAGCTGGCGCAGCAGAGTTCTCTGGAGACGCAGAACAGTGGGGTGAGCATGGACATGGGGAGAGGGTCAGGATGAGGGGCCAGCTCACACAATGACAGAGGCTGTGAGTCCCAGTGTTCTTCAGCGTCTGATTGTGGGGTGTCTCTGAGTGAGACTAACACATGGATCAGGGACTGTGTAAGGTAGACGACCCTCCCTGGTGTGGGTGGGCCTCACCCAATCAGTTGAAGACCTGCTGAGCACAAAAGGACAGAGTAAGAGGCACCCCCCCCCCAACCAGGACAGGCTCTACCATCAGGAAGCTGGAGGCCCAGGAGGGCCTGTGCTGTGGTTCCAGTCCAGAGGCCGGTGGACTCCAGACCCACAAAGAGCCAGCCTTCACTCAGAGTGTGAAGGCAGGAAAAGACTGGGTGCAGGCAGTTGGGCCGGAGGGGCTGCCTCCTACTCCATCCTTGTGTTCTCAGCAGGTCTTCCACTGACTGGGTGAGGCCCACCCACACCAGGGAGGGTCGTCTGCCTTACGCAGCCCCGATCCCAAGTGTTGGTCTCACTCAGAGACACCCCACAGACACAGGCTGGAGAACACTTGACCAAGCCCCAGGCTCCCGGCAGCCCAGTTGGGTTGGCCTGTGAGGTGAGCCAGGGCTCCAGCCGTGGGGTTGGCATCCAGCCCTCCTCTGCGGCCTCCCACCGCTGGGGGCACTGCCTGCCTTTCTGCCCTGATTCTCTCCAAATTCACCCTCTAATTATATCAGGGACCCAGCGGAAAACCAAAGGTACACTCCCATGGGGCACGTTTGGTGAGAGTTTAATGAGATTATACACAAAGGTGAACATGAGTTTTAGAAAAAAGCCCCCCGAGAGGGTGCAGTATCCGGAGGTATCCGGCATAGCTGCTCTCACCCTTAAGCCTGAAAGAGCAGTGGGTTGTTCCCAGGGAGGGCTGCCATCCAGGTGCTGTGGCCTTCGGAAGAGGGAGCCTGCAGGGAGGGAGCCGGGACATCAGCAAGCCCTGCCCCTCCCCTGCCCGCATCTCCTTCTGGAGCCCTGCTGGCAGAACTGACAGGTGGTCCAAGAAAGAGGAGCCCAGGGCAGACGTCACGAGGAAGGAGGGGGCTTCTGCAGGGCACAGGCAACCGCCAGCCCACCAGCATGGAGCTTGGCCTCACTGTGGCCAAAGGGATATTTCTGCATCTATGGGCGCTGCTTGGTCTCCATCCTGCACCCAGCCCCAGCAGGCCTCCCCTCCCTGCCAAAGTCCCTCTGTCCAGCTTGTAACCTCCAGGGCTCCCCCGGGGGCTGGGATGAGCTGGAAGAAGTCTGTATGAAAACAGGATTTGGAGGCAGCACGTTCCAGAGAAGAAGCCAACACTGGGGGCAGCCCAGCATACAGGGAGGGGCCTGGCCTGGCGTCAGGACCCCTGGGTTCTAGCCCCGGCTCTTCCAGCATGTGTGACCTTGGGAGAGTACTGCTTCTCTCTGTGCCTCAGTTTCCTCAGCAGAGGGATAATAGTGGTCCCTCCCTGGAGACGGTGCTGAGGACATGAGTTAATATCCATAAAGCCCGTGGCACAGTGCTTAGTGTCTCCTGAGCATTCCACAAATGCTGTCACTTCCTGTTCCCAGGCCTCAGTTTTCTCATCTGTAAAATAGGAATCGGTGCCGGGCGTGGTGGCCCATGCCTATAATCCCAGCACTTTGGGAGACCAAAGCAAGCAGATCACGATGTCAGGAGTTCGAGACCAGCCTGGCCAGTATGGTGAAACCCCATCTTTACTAAAAATGTCAAAGTTAGTCAGGTGGGGTGGCATGCATCTGTAATCCCAGCTTCTTGGGAGGCTGACGCAGAAGAATCTATTGAACCCGGGAGGCAGAGGTTGCAGTGAGCCAAGATCGCCCCACTGCACTCCTGACTGGGTGACACAGCAAGACTCCATCTCAAAAAAAAAAAAAGAATCTGACTACAGGGAAGGGCCCTGAAGACCGTGCAAGCTCTGTAAACCTCTGGCCCCATAGCAGGCCAGTGGGAGCCAAAGCTGGCTTCTGTCTTTGTGGGGTATTTTTGTTGGGGGGGATCCTCTATTCCCTCACAAAAGCTGCCCTCCACCAAGGGTGGCCCAGACTCAGAGATGCTGCCAGCCGCAGGCAGCCAGCCACCTCTCTGCCCTGTGCCATGTCTGTGCTTTTGGTGCCAGGCTGCACATATCACACCGCACCTGTGTCCACCCACCTGCCCTTGTCCTCGTGGCGTCCAGCAGGGGGCTCTTGCGAGTAAGGCTCCTGTGAACACGCGTGAACTAGTCCTTGTATGGGCTGGCGTTTTCATTTCTGCTGGGGAAATGCCCCAGCCCACCCAGAACACCGCCCCGGTAATACAGTCAGTAACACATTTTCTGAGTCACATGGTCAGCGGTGCAGCTGAGCCACATGTAGTGTCATTTTTAAAAACATGCCGTCTTGGCCCACTCTTCAGGCCCAGGCTAGGAATCAGTTTGATCCTTTTCCTGACGGCTGGTTAAGTCCACACCCAACACTTCACATCCTGGGTCCACTGTGCCCCTGTCCTAATCACCCCGAGCCAGGTACCAGACATTGGCGGACGGCACCTATGCCCAGGAGCCCGTCTGCATGGAGTCTCCCCACAGTCCTGAGAGGTGGCTGGGACAGGTGTGAGCCCATTTTAAAGACTGTGAAACTGAGAGTGTCCCGGAGCTCATCGGGGCAAAGCTGGGATAAGGAGGAACGTGTTTCTGTGCCCCTGGTCTGGGTCTCTCTTGGGTGGCATGGAGAATCATGTGCCTCTGGTACGCAGGACTCAGGTAGTCTGCGTCGTTAAGGAGAAGCTCACCTCCTCCTAGTCTGCAGGCCTGGCTGCCAGAGGTGGCTGATGTTTCTTCCTAGGTGCTGTTTGAGACTTTCAACATACCTGCCCTGTATTTAGGTAACCAAGGAGTCCTTTCGCTATACGCCTCTGGACAGACCTCTGGTGAGTGGCCCTGTGGGAGCTCCACAACCTCCCCGTCCCTCCAGCTGAGATGCTCACCACTGTGCACAGCCCACTCCCGCCCTGACCAGGAATGAAAGACAAAGACCCACACCGTTCACACTCTCCAGCCCCTTTCTTCGCTCCCAGATTTTAACAATTTACTCACTTTTTTTCTTAATATCGTTCTTGAGGTGTAATTGATAGGCAATCAACTGCTCATGTTTAAGGGGTACAATTTGCTAAGTTTTGACACATGGGTCCACCCTTGAAGCCTTCACAACCGAGATAATGAATGTATCTGCCACTCCTAATCATTTTCCTGACACAGGACACTCTGCCCCTTCAGTCTGTCTCCAGACAGCCACCAGCTTCCTGGAGTTTGCATTTTCTAGAATTTTGTATGAATGGAGCCGGGATTTCTGCACTCTTTTTTGGGTTTATCTTCACGCAGCGTGATTAGTTGAAGATTTATCCCTGTGTGTGGATAGTAGCCCAGCGTATGGCTACGTTGTACTTACCCACTTGTGAATGGGTATTTGAGTTGTGTCAGTTTGGGGTTATTGTAAATAAAGGTGTTATAGACACATTTGTGTAGTGTCAGTACTGTACAAGCAGTATTTGTTAATTAAACAAACAAAAGGTTTTTTTCCTCTTTTACCTTTTGAAGCACTACTGTGAAACCCACACAGGCAGTTTCCTAAGAACACTTGCGAGCTGCCGTCCAAAACGGCCGGCCCTCTTGTTCCTCCTTGTGTACTCCCCTTCGGGGGAAGAAAGCTCACTCCCGAGAATCTTTGCCTTCCCTCCATTAGTTCCCCTCTGCCTCCTCCTCTTGCAGATACCACAATTGTAAGGGATGTCACTGGCCCTGCGTTATGATGCCAGCATGTTCTCTTGCCTAGGCATGACCATTGAATCTGGAGAAGGAATGACATACTTCGTACCCATCACTGACGGCTGTCCTTTGCATTAGTCAATCTTCCAGATGGACATAGCGGGCCAGGACCTAACCACGTACCTCCTGCAACTGTTGAAAGACAATGGGCAATTACTGGTGAGCATAGGTAAGACACTGCTTTTCTTGGCTGAGTAAACTAGTCTCTGGGGTGAAATAGCCTTCTTCGCTTGCTCAACCTACAGCTTCAGTGTGTAACGCTGAGAGTACTTGACCATCATTCAGGTTCTAAAAATAACCTTAACTATGTTTGGGGACATTTAGTGAATGGATGATGATGACAAGGGCAATGATAATGATGATGGTGGTGGTGATATGGTGACAGTGATGGTGACCATGATGGTGATGATGGTGATGCTGATGATGGTGATGGTCGTATGATAATTGATGGTGATGATGATGTTGGTGATGGCGATGGTGATGATGATGATAGTCATATGGTGATTGATGATGACAAAGATGATGGTGATAGTAATGGTAATAATTATGATGATGGTGATAGTGATGGTCATATGGTGATGATGATGGTGGTGGTGATGATGATGTTGGTGATGGTGATGATGGTGGTGATGATGGTGATGATGATGATGATAATGTGATGATGATGAGTGATGGTGATGGTGATGATAGTGATGATGATGGTGATCGTGATGATGGTGATGGTGACAATGATGGTGATGGTGACGGTGATAGTAATGGTGACAATAATTGTGATGATGGTGATGATGATGGTTATGATGGTGATGGTGACAATGATGGTGATGGTGATGGTGATGTGGGTGATGATGGTGATGGTGACAATAATGATGATGGTGATAGTAATGGTGACAATAATTGTGATAATGGCGATGGTGATGATGATGGTGGTGATGATGGTGATGGTGGTGATGATGGTGATGGTGATGATGGTGGTGATGATGGTGATGGTGACGATGGTAATGGTGATGATGATGGTGGTGATGATGATGGTGGCGATGATGGTGATGGTTATGATGGTGATGGTGACAATGATGGCAATGGTGATGATGGTGATGTGGGTGATGATGGTGATGGTGACAATGATGATGATGGTGGTAGTAATGGTGACAATAATTGTGATGATGGCGATGGTGACGATGATGGTGATGGTGATGATGGTGGTGATGATGGTGATGTGGGTGATGATGGTGATGGTGATAATGATGATGACGATGATGGTGATAGTAATTGTGACAATAATTGTGATGATGGTGATGATGATGGTTATGATGGTGATGATGACAATGATGGTGATAGTGATGATGGTGATGTGGGTGATGATGGTGATGGTGACAATGATGGTGATGGTGATGATGGTGATGATGATGGTGATGGTGATGATGGTGATGGTGACAATGATGATGATGGTGATAGTAATGGTGACAATAATTGTGATGATGGTGATGGTGATGGTCATATGGTGATTGATGCTGATGAGGTGGTGTGGTGATGATGATGATGGTGGTGGTGGTGGTAATGATGGTGATGGCGATGGTAGTTGTGATGATGATGATGAGCTAAGCTTTATAGAGAACTTATCCTGTGCAAAGCACTGGGCCAATTAAACATTTCACATGCATTTTCTCATTGCTTCTCACTGTAACACTATGAAAGAGAGCAATTACTTCTATTACAAAAGGAAGATGCAGCTGGGTGCAATAGCTCATGTCTATAATCCCAGCAATTTGGGAGGCCCAGGTGGGAGGACCACTTGAACCTAGGAGTTTGTAATCATCCTGGACAACATGGCAAGACCCAATCTCTATAAAAACATTAAAAAATTAGCAGGGTGTGGTGATGAGCACCTCTAGTCCCAGCTACTTAGGAACTGAGGCAAGAGGATCACTTGAGCCTAGGAGTTCGAGGTTATAGTGAGCTATGATGGCACTACTGCACTCCAGCCTGGGTAACAGAGCAAAGCAACATCCTATCTCAAAAAAAAAAAATAGGAAGAGGCTTAGGAACGTTATTAGAAGATTTTCCCAACATTCCATAAGTGATAAGTGGCATGGCAACTGGCATATGAACCCAAGGCTCCAGGCAAGGTGGCTGTCCCTCTCTGCACCCAGTTCCTGGACTGCATTCCCAGCCTGTATAACCTGCATGACACCCATTCCCAGTGAGTCTACAATCCTGCATCCCAGGGTCTTTCTTGCCGACCAAGAGGTCTGTGTCAAAAGCGATGCAAAGCATGGAACCCTAAAAACTAACAGCAACTAGAGGGAAAGTGAGAAGGATTGTAGGGCAAAGTCCTCGCATGTTATTGACGCCTCACACTTGGTGAGCTCTTGGGGAGCCACGTTACCTCTCGTCCTTCTAACAGTCCTGCGAGTGACCATCCATCCCATTCTTGCAGACAAGGAAAGGGAAGGTTTAAGAGGATAATGAAGCTGTCTAAAGCCAGGCATTGGGTCAATGGCAGAGATGGGATTTGAACCCAGATTTTCTCACCAAAGCCCAAGTAGATGAAGAAAGGAACAAATATCAGGAGAGTGCAGCACCCCAGGAGCCAAAGAAAGAGAAGGGAGTGATGAACAGCCTCAGCTGCCGAGGGAGAGAGGTCAGGAAAGAACCTAAGAGTGTCCACAGGGACACTAGTTTTAGAGCTGGGAGGACAGAATAGACCCAGGCAAGGGCAGGTTAGGTGGAGCGAGTGAAGGTAGAAGGCAGACGTCAGGGGGCTGAAGACCAAGTGACATTTCCAGGTGGGTGGTACAGAGTGTTCCCCTGATCCCACTCAAAAACAGTGATGGACAAAGCATAAAACCGCAACACGAGAAGACACAGCTGGGTTTAAAACTGGTCGTCAGCCACCCCAAAAGAGGAGGAGTGTAACCTTCCAGATATTTCCAGGTGGGTGCTTTGATCCACTGTGGGCAATTCTCCAGAGAAGGAGAGGGCAGCTGTGCCCAGGTGGTAGCCGATACTCACAGCAGCTGGGGATGAGGCACCAACAGCACCGCTCATAGCAGTAGATAAGAAAGTCGGCCGGGTGCTATGGCTCACACCTGTTATCCCAGCACTTTGGGAGGCCCAGGTGGGCAGATCATGAGGTCAGGAGTTCGAGATCAGCCTGGCCAACATAGTGAAACCTGTCTCTACTAAAAATACAAAAAATTAGCCGGGCACCTGTAATCCCAGCACTCAGGAAGCTGAGTCAGGAGAATTGCTTGAACTCGGGGGGTGGAGGTTGCAGTGAGCCAAGACTGTGCCATTGCGCTGCAGCCCAGGTGACAGAGTGAGACTCCATTAAAAAGAAAAGAAAGAAAGAAAGTCGGGTTTATTTGTCCAGCTCTCCTCACCCTACCCCAAACATATACCATATACAGAAGGATCTCAACTTCTCGAACGCTGAAATTCCCTGACCCCTTTCATCTTAGTTCAAGACATACTTATTCAACTCCTCCACAAGCCCAGGCTCAACACGCAGCACAAACAAGAGAGCCCGGGGTGTGAGATGGAAGTAGAAACGGCTCCAGTGGTGCAGCCTCAACCTCACCACGAGGTGCTTTTGTGAACTCACCTCACTTCCATTCCCTTTTCTGTTTGGCACTTTTCCTTTGTCCCACAGGGGACTGAGAGTACATCCGGGACCTGAAGGAGAAGTGCTGCTATGTGGCTTTGAACTTTGACAAGGAAAAGATGAAAACCAGTTCACCTCCCCGCCAGTGGAAGTATCAGCTGCCTGATGGCCAAGAGATCAGCGTTGGGCAGGAGAGCTTCTTCTGCCCTGAGGTGCTCTTCCAGACAGAACTCATAGGTGAATCCTCAGGAAGGGGACAGAAATTAGCGTGGACATGAGCAAGTGGGCACCCTGTGAGAAAGAAGGGGCCGGGCGTGGTGGCTCACGCCTGTAATCCCAACACTTTGGCAGGCTGATGTCAGGAGTTTGAGACCAGCCTGGCCAACATGGTGGAACCCCGTCTCTACTAGAAACACAATAATTGGTTAGGCATGGTGGCATGTGCCCATAGTTCAGGCTACTCAGGTGGCTGAGGCAGAGAAATCACTTGACCCTGGGAGGTGGAGGTTGCAGTGAGCCGAGATTGTGCCACTGTACTCCAGCCTCCTGGATAGGCAACAGACCAAGACTCCATCCAAAAAAAAAAAAAAAAAAAAAAAAAAAAAAAAAAAAAAGAAAGAAAAAAAGAAGGAAGTAGGGCTGCCAGGAGGGGGATCTGGCTTGAGTAGCAAACAGCCACACTGTTTCCAAAGTTCTCCAGACAACCAGCTGACACTCACTAGGCACCTACAGTCTGCTTTTCGCTTCGCTGACCATTGCGTGTGTTATATCCTCAATCCGCCTCCAAATCTGCCTCTGTAAGATGATCGCACTTTACAGAGGAGACTCACCAAAGAGGTCTTCGCTTTCGTAACATATTGTTCACACTCTACCTACTTACAAGATAATTTCAAATAGAAAAATCAAGACAATTGAAGACAGACATGTAATCACCATGGATTTTGAGGGAGCTTTACACGTTTGGCTGATCTAGAGACTTTGAGTGAACATGGAGTTGCCTAAATGCTCCAGCTGGTGCATTTTTCCTGGTGGAACGGGAAAAATGTTGGAGGGTGAGTTCCCTGCTGATAGGGAAGATGGAATCTGCCGGGTTGACATGGGAAAGCAGGTGTTCCCTGGCGTCCAATTCTTCGATTCCTCATTTGTTATATTCTTAAGGGACAAAGGGGAATTAAACCTGGAGAAGTAACCATTTCCCCAGGATGAGGACCCAGTGAGTACCTGGCACTTAGAATCTTCTGTAAGTTAGCTGGTTTATCTCTGTGTTCCCCTGTTAGACTGTGCAGGGTATGGTGTGGTCACGTGCACCACACATGTGAAGTGGAGAAGCAGTGGGGTTCTTTACCCACCGTAGCATTGGAAACAGATGCTCCGTGCTGCAAAGAAAAATCAGCACTGACACAAAGGATCTTTCAGCAACGCAATTTTTTTACTTCCTGGGCTGTGGGAAGGGTACCCTCGCTAGCCATCTTGCCGTGAGAGCACAACGAACAAAAGAAAGCAGCCATATTTATCCCTTACACATTTGGGATTGTCCTTACTGCTGTGTCTGATCTCCGTTGGCTGGAGCCAGACCTCACAATCTAAAACCCGATTGGCTAACAACCTAAAAGTTTTTTAAACAGGTAAAGGGCATGGGCTTCTAGCTGGGGCATGCCTGTGAGCACGTCCAGCACAGATATCTTGGTTAAAGAAAAAGGACATAGAATATATTACATGCCTGTAAGCATGGCATGTCTACAACTGCATAGGATAGGGCTTAACAAAGAGTTATTAGAAAATTTATTCTTTAACAAGAAAGGGAACTTTGAAGAGGAACTTTTAATTCCCACAGTGGGGAAGTTCTCCCAAGGGTCTAGCTGTGTCCCTGTGAATGGGAGCACCACCCAGAATGGTGATGCTAGCAGGGTCTTCCTGCCAGGCCCCTCTTAAATGCCCCCGAGGTTAGCTTTTTGTCATCAGCCCAAGGTCATCTGGCAGCTTTTCCTCACAGGCAAGGGGCGTGAGGTATGGACGGCACCCCCAGCCCTCCCAGGAGCTCACAATATTGAACAGAAAATATCAGGCTGGTGCACAAGTAATCAATTTCATCTGCACCAATCTAATAATACAAGGCACACATGTCTTCAGGGCGGTTCTCATTATATTTGAGTTTATTCATGTGGCCAAGTGATGAACCAAGAAAGGAGGGATCATTTCTCAAAGGCTGCCAGGGGGAGGATGCTGCCTCCACAGGATTCTTTTTATACAATTGATCCAGGGCATTACGTATTAATGACTATCAATAACAGTTGACTACAAATTCTCCTGGAGGAGAGCAGAGAATTCCTATTTATTTCCTCAACCAGGAGCAGCTGAGTCCTGCCGTCAGGCTGGGTGGCTCCCTACGTTCCCTGGGGTAGCCCAGCTGAGCTAAGGTTTGCCTGCCATGCTGGGAGCTGAGACTTGGGGAGGTTTCCAGCGCCCAGGCCTTCCGCTGGGAGGCAGGGGACCAGGTGCATGGCAGACAAGCCTCTGGCTTCCAATGTTCCTTCTTCCTCTGCCTGTCCTGACAGGGAAAACCACCCCTGGCATCCACACCACTGCCTTCCAGAGCATCACTTCCTGCAACCCTGACCTCCAGAAGGTCCTCTTCAGCCACATGCTACTGTCCGGAGGGACGGGTTCCTGCCCCGGCCTGGGATTCCGGATGCAGAGAGAAATCTCGGAGCTGGCATCCTCTACAGTTCGTGTGAAGGTGAGGCTTCCCCAACCCATCCCCTCTGGGAGCACCTCAGGTTCATTCTACAGATATTTCTGGAATGCCTCCGATATGCTGGGCAGGGCTCCTGGCACCTGGGAAGTCCTCAGAGCTTTTACTCTAGTTCTGGGGAGAAGCAATAAAGGACATGAACAAACACCAAGGGGACATGAGTGGCATGTCAGGAGGGCCGTGGTCCATGGGCAGAGTGCAGCAAAGGATGGGGTGGGAGGGAGCGTGGGCAGGGGTGGGGGGGAGCGCGGGCAGGGGTGGGGGGAGAGTGAGCAGGGGTTGGGGGAGAGTGAGCAGGGGTTGGGGGGAGCGCGGGCAGGGGTCGGGGGGAGCGCGGGCAGGGGTGGGAGGGGGTGCGGGCAGGGGTGGGGTGCTGGATACAGTGTGGGCCAGAGTGGGCTTCCTCCAGAAGCTGGCATTTGGGTAAACACTTGAGGTAAGGGTGAGCCATGTGGATATTGGGGAAGAGCGTGCAGTCAGTGGGAACAGCCCAGGCCCCGGCTCAGAAGCTGCTTCCTGGAGGAAGGTCAAGGAAGGGCTGGCTGGGGCTGAGTGAGCAAAGGCAACGGGAAAGTGAGCTCAGAGATGCCTCGGAAGGACACTCCCTCCAAGAGGGGCTGGAAATCCCTGGCAGGGTCCCGCAGAGGAGGACATTGTCCCAGTAGGTGCTGGAGGACGCCTCAGGCTCCTGTGCAGAGAGTGGAGTGTCATAGGGACACAAGGTATGGACAGTCAGGGCATCAGGACTGTCGGGATACTGGACTCTCAGGATGCTGGGACGTTGGGATGGGGGACCACCAGGGTTTGGGGACTGCTGAGATGTCAGGACCGTCAGCATGTCTGGACTGCTGGGATGCTGGGATGTTGGACTGCCAGGATGTCAGGACTGCTGGAATGTGGGACACACCTGGCCCGGCTGGCTGGGGCAGGAGGGGCAAGGTCGCCCACTTACTTCCGGTTGAGCCCAGCAGCTGCCCCACGAACGCAGCCTCCTTTGGCCAAATGAAAGCACTCTTCCCTCGTGGGGGCCCGACCTGGGGCTGTCCCCAGTGGACACCTTCTCTAGCTTCCTCTGTGCCTGTGTCTGGCCTCACAGCCTCTGCTGTGGGGTCTCTGGGGGCTGTCACTGCAGGGCGTCCCTGTCGAGCTGGCCCTGAATCCTGCCCATCTCACCAGCTGGCCCTTGAGCTGACTGCAAATCCCACTGGCCAACCGTAGGGCACTCTGTGATGGGGTCTCCTGCAGGTGCACGAGAGGCTCTCACCAGAGCGACACCCCCATCCCCTTGGGGCCTGTCACCAGGGTTCACGGCCAACCTTTGTATGCTCCATGGAGGTAGGGCAGGGGGGGATCTTCCAGACGCCAAGGTGGGCAGGGGCGTGAGCAGCCATCTCAGCACCTCTTGTCCTCCCTAGACATGTCTTACTGCCCTTGTCCCCTCTGCTCCAGCTGCCACTTTGGAACAGGGAACTGCAAGGTGACCTCCTCCAGAGTCTGGAGGCAGGAGGCATGGACTTACTCCCTTTTGCCTGCGGCCCCCCAAACTTCTCTGGAGGATTCTATGATCCACCACCTCACCCCCAACCCTAAGGGCTTCGGGTCTGGTTGCAGGCAGACATGCTCAGAGGGAAGGGTCCGGCACGGGTCCTCAGAGCATCTTCGGCTGCCCCTGAGACTCTCCTTGCCTGTCTGATGGTGTTCCCTGCACCATTCCTTCCTTGCTCTGTAGACCAGGGTAAGATTTGAAAGAGAATGCGTGGCAGTGATGCCTGTCCTGGGTGGTCCCTACCCTTCCTCCACAGCAACAGGGAAGTATCAGGAATTACAAATGCATCAGCCAGGATTACACAAAAATCTCTTCCCACTGCCTTCTCACTTCCCCAGCCTTCAGCCCTCTTCATACAGATCATAAACATTCAGAGAATGCTGGAAAACTTATCCGTTTCCTTCCTCCCTGAGTCTTCAGCTCTCGTTAGATCATCTTATGTAATATCACAGGCATTTACATTCCATGAAACCTTCGCCCCTACCACCTTCTGACTCCAAAGCCCTCGGCTCCCACTTCATAACCTGCTTCTGGTCTCCCTCCTCTCAGCTCTCTGGACCACTCTTGTGTGTAATGAACTTTGACTGAATCAGAACAGAAGGCTACTGCTTAGCCCAGCATAGAAAACAAATTTAAACTGATTATCATCCTTTTGTAACTTTCTTTTTCTCTCTTTCTTTTCTTTCTTTTTTTTTTT
>NW_016107878.1:1366341-1376310 GCF_001604975.1 Cebus imitator | reverse complement strand
TCTCGGCTCACTGCAACCTCCGCCTCCCAGTTCAAGCAATTCTCCCTGCCTCAGACTCCCCAGTAGCTGGGATTACAGGTGCCCACCACCACACTCAGCTAATTTTTGTATTTTTAGTAGAGACGGGGTTTTGCCATGTTGGCCAGGCTGGTCTCGAACTCCTGACCTCAAGTAATGCACCCGCCTCGGCCTCCAAAAGTGTTGGGATTACAGGCATGAGCCACTGCACCCAGCGGCTTTTCTTTCTTCTTAACTCTCACCCCATTCCAGTCTCGTTTGGTTTTGCGTGTTTGTTTAGATAAGATGCAGATGAAGTCGTCGACTGACTGAGGCAACAGCCCCTCAGTGGAAGAGCCTCCCGGGTGCCTGGCATCCGCCCTTTCTTTGCCTGATGCCCTGATTCTAATCATGCGTTTTTTCCCCTCCTGACTCTTCCTTTTTATTTTTATTTATTTATTTTTTTAGCTATAATGATAAATATTTTTCTTAACCAATGCCAGCAAGTGGTTTCCAAGCCAAGCGCTGTTCTGTGGTATGACAGAGCCGGGAGACACTGGGCAGCTGCGCCTGAGAGCTCCTCCTCCCTTCCTGTCCCCTGGTTCTTGGGTTTCCCAAACCTCCATTCAGTGCTTGGTGCCTTCAGGTCCCCGCACAACGCAGATGCTTCCTGTGCCTTAGAATCATAAGCACTTCCTGTGATTGCATACAGGAAGTATATATTTCCTTAAGTGCCTTAAGGAAAGTTCGTGAACCTGTGAAAAGGGCAACTGCCTGACCTTGAGCAAGCGACCTTAGCCTTCCTGAGCCCTGGGGGCCCCTTTTTATTTATTTTTACTTATTTTTGTTTTTTATTTTTTGAGATGGAGTTTCACTCTTGTTTCCCATGCTACACCTCAGTGGCATGATCTCAGCTCACTGCAACCTCCGCCTCCCAGGCTCAAGCGATTCTCCTGCCTCAGCCTCCCGAGTAGCTGGGATTACAGGCACCCGCCACCACGCCTGACTATTTTTTGTATTTTTAGTAGAGATGGGGTTTCACCATGTTGGCTGGGCTGGTCTTGAACTCCTGACCTCAGGTGATTTGCCTGCCTCGGCCTCCCAAAATGCTTAATAGTGTGATTTACAGGGATTACAGGTGTGAGCCACCACTCCTGGCCTTTATTTTCATTTTTTGAGACAGGATCTCACCCTGTTGCCCAGGCTGGAGTACAGTGGCACAATCACAGTTCACTGCAGCCTCAATCTCCCAGGATCAAGCAATCCTCCAGCCTCGGCCTCTCAAGAAGTTGGATCCACAGGTGCACATCGCCATGCCTGGCCACCGGCATCAGACAGAGAAAGGGTCAATGCCAGGCACCCACAGAGCCTCTTCCACCAAGGGGCTGTCACCTGGATCAGTGACACATGGGGTAGAGACTTTCACTTCCTCCCAGCCCAGAGGTGACCTGACTTGGTATAAAAAACACTACTCTCTCTCCTAAAATAGAAATGGAAAGAAAGAAAGAAATTGTCATGAAAACAGGAATGGCAAGCGTGAGAGGAGGTCCTGAAAGCTCCACATGGCAATCTAGAAGGAGTTTCTCTAGGGGGTTTGATGACTGCTTATTGGCTGATTATGCTTATCTGTGGTTTCTAATTTTTCTATATAATACCTATGCCTTAGGCACAGTCATTCTATATGAATAAATGTGTTACCTGTTTTAAAACGCCAAGGGCATGAATCCTGTGTACTCTTATTCATTTTATGTAATAGTTTAAAGCTACAGGCCGGGCATGGTGGCTCACACCTGTAATCTCAGCACCTTGGGAGGCCGAGGCAGGAGGATCGCTTGAGGCCATGAATTTAAGGCCAGTATTGGGCAACATGGCAAGACCTCATTTCTGCAAAAAAAATTAAAGTATTAGCCAGACATGGTAGTATGCACCTGTGGACCCAGCTACTCAGGAGGCTGGGGCTGGAG
Organism: Cebus imitator; assembly: GCF_001604975.1. Lineage (NCBI taxonomy): Eukaryota > Metazoa > Chordata > Mammalia > Primates > Cebidae > Cebus > Cebus imitator. The sequence goes on along the minus strand of NW_016107878.1, from coordinate 1,374,349 downwards.
GATTGCTTAAGCCTGGGAGGTCGAGGCTGCAGTGAATTGTGATTGTGCTACTGTACTCCAGCCTGGGCAACAGAGCAAGACCCCGTCTCAAAGTATAAATAAAAAAATAAAGCTACAGGAAGTAGGCATGGACTGTTTGACATCTTTAATGGCAAATCATAGACAGTATTTGCTGGGGGGAGATACGGCTGCCCATGAAGTTCTCTCAGGTGCAGATGTTTTGTGTCCGCATTTCAGAGTGGTACTTTGATTTTGCTTTCTTCTCTCTCCTCCTGCCCCTTCCCCACCTCCCCTTCCCTCCTCTGCCCTCCACTCTGCTCCTGCCTCAACCCCATGCAGGTGGCCACCTGTCCGTATTCCGTCTATGGTGCTTGGGTAGGTGGCTCCATCTTGTGCTCACTCTCCACATCCAAGGACATGTGGATCACCAGCAAGGAATACAAGGAGGTGGGCTCCTCCATCATCAGTAGAAACAGCTTCTGATGTGTGACTTTCAGGACGCTGCTGCCTGTGCCTTCTTCACCAACTGCAGGATGAGCCTCGTTGCAGCTGAACATATCAGAGCTCAGAACCAGCTCAAAGGCAAAGGTCCTTCCTCCCCAAAACTTCAATAAAGAAGGTCAATAAAGGATGGACTCTGTCTCTTTCTGGGCTGGGCTGGCAGCAGCACAGGACACTCACTACACAGTGTCACAGGACACTTGCCGCGTGAATGCAGAGTGGTGGAGGAGAGGGAACTCCTGACTCTTCCTGTGTATCAGTCAGGATGGTGAAGCTGTGCTGCAGTGACAAGCATCCCCCAAATCTCAGTGCCATGAAAGTCAGTATCTCTGTCATGCTGCATGTCCACTGAAGGTCAACAGGGGCTGCCCCCCACATCATCCTCACTCAGAATCCAGTGATAAAGCAGACCATCAGAGACGTTGTCATTCATTGGGTATGAGCAGAAGAGTGTGCTGGTGGGTCTTACATTGGAAACTAAATTCATCAGTCCAGAAAAGCCTCAGGGCACAGCCCTGATTAATTAGCCAGACAAGTGACACAGCCCCACTCAACCCCAAGAGTCATGAAGTGCCATCCTACCACAGGCTTGATGTACCTACACGGGCAGAACAGCACAGGTGCTTTTGCCTCATGAAGGCATGATGGAGGCAGTACCCATAGGGCTCACCATACAAGGGGCATTACATCCTCCAACGAATTTAATCCTCATGATGTTGCTGTGAGGTTGGTTTCATTAAGACTGATTTCATGAGGCAGGAACTGGCACTAAGATAAGTAAATGAATTTGATCAAGATTGTTTAGGTAGTAACAGGGAATTTAAATCTGTAAAAGTATCTAGTAAGAGTGCCAGGGAGAACAGAGAGAACTAGGGAGAGAAATAAACCAACTAAACAAATAGAAGACACACATTTTCAGTGTAGAGGGGCCATGGAGGGCTTCACAGAGCCAAGAAGGGTCCCTCATGCAGGCACTAATGGAATTTCAGACTATCAGAAATAACGACATGTAGAGGCTTTGAGAGAAATCAACAAAAGCAGGTTAACTTAAAGTAGGGTGACCAGTAAAGAACCCAGAACACCCATTTAAATTTTCACCTTCAGAAACGTAACAAATTTTCAGTATAGGCATGTCACAAATGTTGTATGTTATCTCTGCTTGTTAAATCCGGCACCCCTGTCACAAGGAAAAGTGACTCCAGTCATTATTATCAGAGTTCTTGGTGGCAAATTGTTGTGGAAGACAAGAGAAGAAAACCATTCAGTTAAGAGGAAGAATTATTTTGAACCTAGACTCTCATACATTTTCCAATAGGTAGAAATGAAAAAAATAATAACTTGGGTATAGGCAAACACTCTGAAAGTTTACCACCTATATGCTGTCTCTAAAACCAGAATCAAAGATTATCTGCAAGGTGGATACACAAATAAACCAAGAAAAACAGACAGTGGTGAGTTCAGAAACAGACCAAGCTTAGAGTTAATCTAAATCGTTATTATAGATTTAAAAAAAAATAATAACTCTGGAACAAAAATCTTAGATGATCTCAGAATGAGAGGTGAAGTGACAGAGGAGGCAATGAGGAAGAAAGAGAGAGAGTGGAAAATATGGATGTTCATTAACTCTAGACATTGATGGGGAGATTCAGTTTAGGCATGTATGTTTGTAATTTGAGAATAGCAGGAGACTGTGCACCACGCAGACCCAGTCCACACCTTCCAGGTTCTGTTTACTGTCCCCAGAATGTATTGTTGGTCTGTACCATCCTCCCAAACGCTCCACCTGGCCCAGGTGATTTGAGTAGGAGAAAGATACCATTCTATCAGCTACTGCTGTAATGAAAAGTAACATTTTAATCAATGCATTGTCATTACAGATGTCAAACATTGGGGTTGTTTTTCTTCAGTTATCAGATGGTTCTAACTTTTTTCTGGCCTGAGAACAAGCATTTTTATTCCAATAAATTAGAAAAAGTTGGTTGCTTGCCATTGTCTTTACATTGGCGACATGGTGTGAGGCAGCCCACAAACAATGGCAGCCATGGATCTGTGGACTGAAAACCACACAGACACACAGCTTATCGAGATATAGTCTCACTGAGTGAGTATTGGCCCATTCTCACACTGCTATTAACAACTTCTCTGAGACTGGGTGATTTATAACAACAAGAGGTTTAATTGACTCACAGTTCCACATGGCTGAGGAGGCCTCAGGAAACTTACAATCATGACAGAAGGAAAAGTAGGTACCTTCTTCACAAGGCGGCAGGAGAGAGAACATGTGAAGGAAGAATAGCCAAACTTACAGAACCATTGAATCTCATGAGAACTCATTCACTCTCATGAGAACAGCATCAGGGAAGCACCCCTAAGATCCAATCACCTTTCTCCCTTGACATATGGGGATTACAGGTACCTCCTTCAACACATGAGAATTACAAGTCGAGATGAGATTTGGGTGGGGACACAGGGCCAATCTGTATCAGGGTGGCAGTAGTCAAATATGTAAATAAAGATACTTTTAAGGTGGTAAACCTCCATGTAATTCTTTTATTACTGTTTTAGTCTGCTTGTGTTGCTATAAAGGAATACCTGAGACTGGAAAACTTATAAAGGAAAGTTCTGCAGGCTGTACAAGAAGCATGATGCCAGTATCTGTTGCTGGGGAGGGCCTCAGGAAGCCCCCACTCATGGAAGAAGGTGAAGGGGAGCCAGTGTGTGCTGAGATTCCATGGAGAGAGAGGGGGCAAGGTGCAGGGGAGGGGTCAGGCTCATTTAAGCAGCCAGCTCCAGCGAGAACTAATAGTATGGAAACTCATTAATACAAGGATGGCATCAGGCCATTCATGAGGGACTTGTCCCCGGGACCCAAATGCCTCCCATCGGTCCCCACCTCCAACATTGGGGATCCAATTTCAACATGAGCTTTGACAAACATCCAAACTATAGCAATTACTTATAAGTGGGCAATGAAGTCTAAATAGGAGGAGCCTAACCTAAAGGGTTAATATTCTGAATTTGGTCCTACCTGCATTGAGCTTTAAATAATTTTTTAAGAATAATGTAAGGAGGCCAGGCACAGTGGCTCATGCCTATAATCCCAGCAGTTTGTGAGGCTGAGGCAAGAGGATTGCTTGAGCCCAGTAGTTTGAGACTAGCCTGGGCAGCACAGTGAGACCCTATCTCTACAAAAAACTTTTTAAATTAGCTGAGTGTCGTGGTCCACACCTATAATCCCAGCTACTCTGGAGGTTAAGGTGGGAGGATCGCTTGAACGCAGGAATTTGACGTGGCAGTGAATTACGATTGTGCTACTGCACTCCAGCCTGGGTAACAAAGTAAAACCCCATCTCTAAAGAATGTTGTTGTTTTTTTTAAATAGCTTAAAGCCAACTGTGTTAATCCGTTTTCACAATGCTGTAAAGAACTACCTGAGACCGGGTAATTGATGAAGAAAAGAGGTCATCTAATTGACTCGCAGTTCTGCAGGCTTAATGGGAAGCATGGTTTGGAGGCTTAGGAAGTTTTCAACCATGACAGAAGGTGAAGGGGAAGCAGGCACCTTCTTCACATGGTGGCAGGAAAGAGAGAGAGTGAAGGGGGAGGGGCCTTAAACCATTAGATCTCATGAGAACTCACTCAGTATCATGAGAACAACAGGGAGTAAATCTGCCCCCATGATCCAATCACCGGCCACCAAGCTCCTCCTCCAATGCTGGGGATTACAATTCAACATGAAATCTGGGTGGGGACACAGATAGAAACCATACCAGTCACCAATGGGAAAAAAGCAGTCAGTGGGACATATATAAAATGAAATTAGAAAGCCAAGTGTAAAACAAAGTAGTGGCACATATACACCATGGAATACTATGCAGCCATAAAAAATGATGAGTTTGTGTCCTTTGTAGAGACATGGATGAATCTGGAAACCATCATTCTCAGCAAACTGACACAAGAACAGAAACTCAAACACCGCATGTTCTCACTCATAGGTTGGTGTTGAATGATGAGAACACGTGAACACACTGGGGTCTGTTGAGGGTGCCAGGGGAGGGACAGTGTGGGGTGGGGAGGTTGGGGAGGGATAGCATGGGGAGAAATGCCAGATATAGGTGACGGGGGGATGGAGGCAGCAAACCACATTGCCATGTATGTACCTATACAACAATCCTGCATGATCTGCACATGTACCCCAGAACCCAAAATACAATTTTAAAAAATTAAATTAAAAAAATAATAAAAATAAAGATAACACAAATAAAAAGAGTCCAGGCTGGTATCCCAGCACTGCTCCTTGCCAGCTGTGTGGCCACATGAAATTACCAAAAAAAAAGTAGTGGAAGAGAAAACAAAGTTTAAAACAGATTAGCCCAGAAAAAACACAAGAACAAAATAAGTAGATATGAAATAAATAGAATCAAAGCAACAAGCTTTTTAAAAATGAAAGACATTCATTTGGGAGGTGACAACCAGAAAGAATATAGTCAACAGTGCTGCAATGAACATTCATGTGCATGTGTCCTTATAATACAATAGCAAAGACCTGGAACCAACCCAAATGCCCACCGATGATAGACTGGACAGGAAAAATGTGGTGCATATACACCATGGAATACTATGCAGACATCAAAAACGATGAGTTTGTGTCCTTTGTAGGGACATGGATGAACCTGGAAACCATCATTCTCAGCAAACTGACACAAGAACAGAAAATCAAACACCGCATGTTCTCACTCATAGGCAGGTGTTGAACAATGAGAGCACATGGACACAGGGAGGGGAGCCTCACACACTGGGGTCTGGGGGGGGGAACTAGGGGAGGGACAGCGGGGGGTGGGGAGTTGGGGAGGGATAACATGGGGAGAAATGCCAGATATAGGTGACAGGGTGATGGAGACAGCAAACCACATTGCCATGTATGCACCTATGCAATAATCCTGCATGTTCTTCACACATACCCCAAAACCTAAAATGCAATAAAATATATATATTTTTAGAAATGAATATAAGTCAAATCTTTTTACCTCTTTAAGGTGCATGTAGGTTCCAAACATGTCAGCAAAGGGAATAATATCTAGAACATACCAGAAACTCCTTCAAGTTCAGGTGAATGTGCCCAAATCAAACTCTTCCTGTTGGCCCCTCCCACCAGGGATCACCGCTGTCTCGGTACATGGTAAGGCCACTCACTCCATTGCTCAGCCAAAATCCCGAAGGTGATTCTTGACCCTCTACTTCATGGCCCACATAAAATGCTAGCAAGTCCGATGGAATACGTCTTCAAACTACATCCAGAGTCCAGCTGCCTGTCTCCAGGCGACTGTGATCCCCTGGGCAACAGTAACATCGCCTGTGCCTGGATTTTGCAGCAGCCTGCTGACAGGCACTCCTGCCTCCTAGGCAGCCAGAACACGCTTTAGAGCACAGGTGAGAGCTCATCATGTCTCAGCCGAAAGCTCCCGGTGGAACCATGAGAACGCACCACCTGGTACCTACCAGGACCGCTGCTCTCAGGAAACCAGGGTGCAAGTCCTGGTGGGCTGCAGAGACACTGGAACCCTCATGGCTGTTGGTGAAACTGCAAAATGGTGGGGCTGCTGTGAAAACAGGACAGCAGTTCTTCAAAAATTGAAACATAAATTACTGTACGATTCAGCATTTCCATCTGGGTCTATCCCCAAAAGAACTGAATGCAGGGTCTCAAAGAGATGTTTGTACCCCCATAGTCACAGCAGCATCATTCACAAGAGCCAAAATGTGGAAGCCAACGAAATGTCCACTGATGGATGAATGGATGGACAAAATGTGGTCTAACCACACAATGGAATATTATTCAGCCTTAAACAGGAAGGAACTCCTGATGTACCCTATGTATTATTCTGTTCTCATGCTACTAATAAAGACATACCCAAAAAGGGGTAATTTATAAAAAGAAAGAGGTTTAATGGACTCACAGTTCCACATGGCTGGGGAGGCCCCACAATCATGGTGGAGGGCAAAGTAGGAGCAGAGTCACATCTTACATGGTGGCAGGCAAGAGACAGAGCATGTGCAGGAGAACTACCCTTTATAAACTATCGTATTTCATGAGACTTATTCATTATCATAGGAACAGCATGGCAAAGACCCGTCCCTGTGATTCAGTTACCTCCCACTGGGTCTCTCTCACAATACCTGGAGATCTTGGGAGCTACAGTTAGAGATTTGGGTGAAGACACAGCCAAACCGTATCACCCTACAACATGGATGAACCTTGAAGATGCTACGGTAATATCTGGAACAGGCAGAGGCAAGCCCAGGACAGGCCCAGCCACACCCCTTCCTCAGGTGCTTCCCAGGGAGCCCTTTCCCAGCATGCCCCAGGAGTACGATTTGGGCAAGTGAAAGACATGAGGGTCTGGGGCTCAGCATGCCTGGACAGGAGCTGCACCTTTATTATCCAGCACTCTTTTTCCCTTCTGGATTGTTCTTTGGGTCTACTTCGGGTGTGGACCTATAGTCAAAGCCTGGCTACTAAGTCCCAGAGAAATTCCACCCAAGCCAGGCCAGGGACACTCACATCCAGGTCATTAGCTGTTGGGTAGTGGCTCCTCCATGAGGGAGCTAACCTCTTGACAAAAGTACGGAGCTTCTGGCAACTATCAAGTTGCTGTGAAGGGAAGCCTGCCTGAGAATGATGCCCTCACAAAAGAACCGGGGGTAGGGAAAGTAAGAGAGAAAGAGAAGAGAGAAGAAACAGGGAGAGGAAGGAAAGGAGAGAGAAGAAAGAGATAGAGATTCTTGACAGTGTGGCTTGAACTAGCCACACCTGAACTCCATCCATGGACTCATTAGTTAAAAAGCCAATAATTCCAATTTTATTTAATGTAGCTTGATAACGATGATTCCTTAAAGCAGTCAAGGCCTGAGGGGCAGTCTCAGGGCTTGGTGACCCTTAAACTTTTCTTTATTGCTTTATTTGAACCTTATTCTGCACACAGACTTAAGCTTGGATGATCCTTTTCAAATTATCTAATTTTTGGACATGAATCTTCCTGGTGACTGCATTAATTCATTCACCCACTCATTTTTTCATTCATCCAAAAAGTCTCATTATGCCAGGCTTTCACCGAGGGTGGGGGATGAAGTCGGGAGGACCTACATTTGAACCCCAACTGTGGCATGCTCTAATCATGAGGCCTTGGGCAATACATGTCCCTTCTTCAGGTTTCCAGCCTGCCATCTGTGAAAGGGGGCATCACCCAGTGGGTTTTGTAAGGATTGTTTCAAGGAAGGAACCTGATCAAGGCTTCTAGCACATGTTTAGTGTGTGGTGGCTCTGGCAATGTCATTGCCAACTTCGCTGTGAGACCATAAGTCCGTGCTGTTTCCCTGCAGTTAAAACCACACTAACAGCAGGTGTCTATAACAGTGTGTATCACGCGGCAGGTGCGCAGGGCACGTGTGCCACACAGCAGGTGCATTCAGGGCACGTGCGCCACACAGCAGGTGCATTCAGGGCATG
>NW_016107878.1:1363698-1366063 GCF_001604975.1 Cebus imitator | reverse complement strand
GGCATATGCCACACAACAGGTGTACAGGGTGCGTGTGCCACACAGCAGGTGTGCAGGGCGCATGTGCCACACAGCAGGTATACAGGGTGCGTGTGCCACAGAGCAGGTGCATTTAGGGCATATGCCACACAGCAGGTATGTAGGATGTGTGTGGCACACAGCAGCATTCTCCTGCCAGCTTTCCTCTTTCTGGCCTCCCCATCTGAGCACTAGAGCAAGCTGTAGGCTGTGGACAGAGGAACTATTCTCTCTTCTCTGGGTGCTTTCCTCCTTCTGTTCCCTCGGTCACCCGCCAAACATTCACAGACACCAACCTGTAGCAGGCACCATGCTGAAGCCTCAGGATAAAGAGAAAAACAGCATTGAGCCCGCCTCCCAAGAACTCACCGAATGTCTCAGGAGGCATCAGTCTTAGGCGCAGCCTTCAGGGAGGCCTTGGGGTGGAGGGACTTTTGAGTGAACCTCAGCGGGGTGAGTAGGAGTTTCTCATCTTGTGTTCTAAGCCACAGAGGATAAATGAGTTCTGCAAAACCATCAAAGTACAGATGTGTTTTACTAGAGGGAAGAAAAGTCTGCTCATGGAAGTGTGAGCAAAGGGGAATTTAAAGTAAGAGTGGAGTCGTATGGAAATTGCAGTGGAAACAGAGTCCCAGGCTTCAAGAAGTGGGAGAGCGGGGGGTTCATCAGGAACCACCGTGGCAGAAGGCTTTCCTGAGCCCTCTCATCACACTTCTCTCCAATCTTTCAATCAGGATCGATGGGGAAGAAGGCGTCTCCTGGGTGCCTTGTCAGCCAGCTGCCAGCCACCCCAGGCACACCTCCAGGCATCGCCAACAAGATGGCTGGGCCTGGCTGGGCGGCTGGGAGGGTGGACGCCCTGGTGCTGGGAGGGGGCCCTCCAGGATCTCCATCTGCTGCAGATCATCCCTTTCCTCATCTATCTCTGATTCTGTTTTATTCCTATCAGGACTTTTCGTGGTTTTGTTTTTGCTTCTTGTTTTCTTGACTTAAAATCACGAGATCTATAAATTTAGAAAAAGGAGAATTTTATTTCTTATAAAGAGTTACAGCCTGCAGGCTGGGAGGCAGAGCCTCTGGCTGAAATCAAAAACAGGCACTTCAGAGACAAAAGGAGAGGTCGGGATTTACGCTTAATGGGATCAGCTCCACATGCATATTCAATAGGTTATGGGAGAATCGCACAAGGGGTTTTAACGCAGGCTCAGTGAACAATCACATGGGTCCCCTAGGACCCATATGCGCCTTGGGGTGGACACTCAGTGTCGCCACGGTTTGACATAGGGCGCAGAGGCACCGTGTGTGCAATCTCAGTAACTAGGCCAGAACCAGCCTGCATTTGGGGTCAGGCATCAGGAAGGAATGGTTTGGAAGGCTGGTCCACTGTCGCGGCACACCCACTGTAAGGGAGGGGGTCTGGCAGGGGCATCAGGCGGTCTGTCAAAGTCAGTGGATGGATCTTCTTGTTTTTGCTTTACACGTGTTTGTTACTGTTTATTTCTTAGAAAAAAACGTCTGGTAACAGCAAAATGGGGCTGGGGTGCTGAGGCGTATGTAACCCCTATCTCATCAAGGCTAGAAAATTTCATGTTTTTCTGGGGTGTCCCTGGCCAAAAGGGGTCCATTCAGTCATTGGGGGGCATCAGATTTGATTTTCGTTTCACAGTTTTTGTTGTGTTCTGGTTTTTTGGTTTTTGCTTTCCATCAACGACTTGACCTGCCACGCCGTTTCATTTACCGTTTTTCACCCTTGGTCAGGTTCTCCCAGATAGTCTTTGCTACCTGTTACTGCCTTAAAGAATGTCAGCAAAACCTGCTCAGAAATTGCTCTGTGAGTGGCCTCACCCAGGACAGAACATGCAAAGGGGACACAGTGCCACATGGACAGAGATTCAGCTGCCCCGTGGCAGCACGGGAAGCTCCCTCCCTGTAGGCCCCGGGCCTGCGTCTGCATCAGGCTCTCCTAGGGAGTCCCAGCCTTTCAACTCCGCTGCTCTAAGGGGCACTTCCCAGCTCAATTTCCAGTAGTGACACTCGAATCATTCAAGGATTGTGGTGGGTTTGGTGGGAGGTCTTTTCCACAGCAGTGTCTAGGCAATGACTCTATGTTTATATCAGGCAGGAGCTGGGGGGCTTGGGACCGAACTGGGGTGATTGAGAGGGCAAGGGGCTAAGTTCCAGGCTGCCAGGCTACCGTGGGCAGGGGGCTCCAGGAAAGACCAAGACCTCCCCACCCCAGCCTACCCTCCCTGACTCCAGCTGGGCATGGGGTCACTACTCAGGAGAACAGTGTAGGAGAGGAGAGGCCATCCTCCCTTTTCACCCCCCAGGGACAGGGGGAGGGGAG
>NW_016107878.1:1360438-1363359 GCF_001604975.1 Cebus imitator | reverse complement strand
AGGGGGATCTTCCATCAAATACCAAATTTATTCACCTATCTACCTACTGGTCCACTCACTCAACAATCCATTCATTCATCCATCTACTCATCCACCCATCACCCATCTGCCCACTCCTCCATCCATCCAGCCATGTCTCCACCATCCATTCTTCCTTTCATCCACCCACCCACCCACCCACCCACTCATCCATCCATCCATTCCTCACTTTTCCAGAGCAGAAGTCAAGGCTGGAGCAGTGGTGGTGGGGCAAAGCATAGAAGGAGAAAGTTCTTGAATCAAATATGACATTAACATTTTTAAACAAATAGGACCAAGTTGTAGAAAATAATAATGAGACAGCCTCAGCCCTAATAAAAGCATAACTTGTCTCACACCAGCCCTGTTCTAAGTGATGTGCATAGGTTACCTGCCTTGATCCTCACCACGAGGATGGTGGAAGGAGGGGCTATGGTTATTCCCATTCTAGAGAACACAAGTGGAAGGACCCATGGTCACACAGCTAAGAAAGTGGGGAGCTGGGTCTCCACCCCAGGCAGGTGGCTAGACCTTAGCCTGCTTCCCAGTAGAACCAGAAGTATGTAAACAGCGATAGAATCAGTATGAGCCATCAGCTATCGCTCAGGTTGCCTGCTGACTGATGAGAAGAGCAGCAGGGAGAGGCAGGGTCAGCACAGCTGGAAGCAATTGAGAAAATATCCGTGTTTATCTCCCGGTAAATCAAGAGTACTCAATAACTGGGGTCCACACACATGCACTCAGACACCTGGCTTGCCTGGTTTCTCCAAAGTAGTGTAATTATCAGCATTTAGCAAGTGATTTATACTAACTACTCCAGAGTGAGTTTCTCCTATTAAAAACACAACAATTAGTGATCTTAATAGTCCGTTCCATTTAATCTGATGCTGAAAATTGCTTCATTAAAAGCCAGTTGAGAGACTGGAGTAAGTAGCTATAAACCCAGCCCCCAGATGATTTCTCTGCTCCTGGAGAGCTGGTTCTCACCCTTGGCTAAGTTTCAATCCCAGTCCAAGGTGGAGCAGCCTATAGGCAGCTCAGACCTCAAGATAATCATTCCCCAAGAGGCTGTTTTGTTCTCATTTCTCAAATTATGGGACTTATTATGCCCCAGCCCTACACAACAGCAGTGAAGGAGGCGGTAAAAGGGTCAGCTGGAGCCATTCTGACATCCCAAGGTCAATCCTCCAATTGTTGGTTCCACTGCAGCAATCTTCTCCAACCCACACAGGATGCAGCTTCAGGTACAACCCCTTGTTCCAGCCCAGCCTGTATCCATGCACTTTAGTGCTGGCTGCTCAGGAACATAGAGACCAGGTTAGAGATGACTCCAGTGTACTGCTTTCTATTCTTTATGTTTACCATTCATCCATGTCCATCCATCCATCTGCCTGGTCATCCATCATCCATCCATCCATCGTCCCATCCATCCTTCCATAATCTCTCCAACCATTCCTCCAACTATACATACAATTCTACAACTATCCATCCATCCAACCATACATATAATCATCCCTCCATCCATCCACCCATCCATCCTTCCATCCATCCATCCATCCACCCATCCATCCATCCATCCATCCATCCATTCATCCAATCAACCAATAAGTTGCTCAATCATTCATTTCTCACTCATTCATTAAATACTGAGGTTATACTGTATAAGTGAACAGGTTCTTTTTCGTCAAATCACCTGCATTTGGAGTCTAGTTCTATTATTAATTGTGTGTGACTCCAGCAAGTTCCTTTTTAAGAAGTTTTATTTTTAAAGAAAAGAGGTTTAATTGGCTCACAGTTCTATACACTGCACAGGAAACATGGCAGGGGAGACCTCAGGAAACTTACAAACGTGGAAGAAGGTGAAGAGGAAGCAGGCACATCTTACATGGCTGAAGCAGGAAGGAGAGAGAGAGAGGAGGGCGGGGCTACACATTTTTAAACAACCACATCTCACGAGAACTGTATCATGAGAGCAACACTAGAGGGATTGTGCTAAACCATTAGGAACCACCTCCGTGATTCAATCACTTCCTACCAAGCCCCACCTCCAACATAGATTACAACTGAACATGAGATTTGGGTGGGAACACAGATCCAAAGCATATCAGGGTGTTTCTTTGCAAATGTGTTGTTGTTTTCTAGTTGTGTAGTGATGTGTTGTCTGCTGTTAATGCCTGCTGTGCAGGTGACACTGATATTGTTTTTCCTGGCCATTTTGTGGTACATGGCACAATGGAACCCAGTGCTGACTCCATTGAGTTGGGAGGTGAGTATGGAAGACACGCAACCAAACTCTCATGCATGACATGTTTAAGTAAACAAAAAACCGTTGTTCTTGTTGAAGCTTTACGAATGTGATTTCCACCCATTTGATTTCAAATGTATTGCCTTAAAATACGAAGGGCATTGAAAGCTTAAAAGGGGTTAGCCCAGTGTTTGAGCAACTGAGGCAAGTTTCTTCTATTTCTCTATGGTGCAGTTTCCTCATCTATAAAATGAGGGGGAATAATAATCTGTAAAATGGGGGAGTCAAAGAGTTAATCCCTGTGAAGGACTTAGAAAAGTGGCTTGGGGATAATAAGTGCTTAACAACTGTTAGCTGCTGTTATCAGTATCATAATTATTAAAATTCACCAAGATTTATTGTCAGCCAGGATGCTATGGTTTTAAAGAGATGTATAGAAAAAGTTCTGGAATTCAGAGAAGCTGCTGGGGAAGGTGTCAAGGAGCTGACAGCATGTTCAGGGATTGTGTAATACTAACTTTTGTTCAGATTTAAGGAGAAGAGGAACTTAGCTTTGGAATCTGGTAATTAAATATTTCCAGGGCCGGGCGTGGTGGCTCAAGCCTGTAATCCCAGCACTTTGGGAGGCCGAGGCGGGTGGATCACGAGGTCAAGAGAT
>NW_016107878.1:1344523-1360203 GCF_001604975.1 Cebus imitator | reverse complement strand
TTTCCAGAGGTACCTTTCTTAAAATGCTACTTAAAAATAAATACAATGCTGTGATCTTACTCATATGTTTAATTTCTGTTCAAGTCATTGCTTAGACTTGGTAATTTTTTTAAACAAAGCATGACACAATGTTAAATTAAAGAGGTCCTACAAATGAAGACTGGTTGAACATACTGAAAGCTTCAATACAAAACCAATTGATTTCCTGAAAGTTAGTGAACAACACAACTCTCCATTTTGACGTCTCCAAAAAGAATCAAGCCAGGTAACCTTCAAGGTGGCTTCCAACTCTGGCCAAAATTATTCTGCATACAAGTCTTTCCAGCATCAAAGCTCGCTTACGTGTAGAAGATTGTTGAATCCATGACTGAAACTACTGTGTGTGTTCTTTAAAAAGAGGGGCATAACTTAAGAGAAAGAAAACTATCACTTACAAATTTAAATGATTCAATGAAGTGAGCGAACTGACATAATAAGTATTACTGAAGCCCTCAAGTTTGCTGTCTGCCTACCCACATGGTTGGCTCGGGCCATGGGACTCAGCAGTCGGAAGATGAGAGCAGGAGAGGGAAGTGTTGTCCACCCTGAGCAGGAGGCAGCCGGTCGTCACCGTTATGATGGCAGTTATGATCTCAGGCTAATGGCAGCCACTTTGCTGCACTCTATGTGGGATGGAAGCCTGTATTTTAATTTAAAATTCTGTACAACACAGAGAAGTCACTGGTTTAATCCTCCTTTCAAACAATATTACCTTTCTGAGATTGAAATGATGGGGAAAGGGGAAATGCCAATCCTGTTGGCTCACTATGTGATGTGTGATTTCAAGCAGGTTGCGTCACCACTTGGAGCCCCCTCTGCTCCTCAGTCATGAGGTGACAATTCAGTTTCTATCTCTATCCCTGTCTCTGTCCCTACTTCAGTCTCTATCTCTATGTCCACTCCTGTCTCTGTATCTGTTTTGAACCCTTTCCTATTCCTTTTTCTATCTTTTTCTCTGTTGTGGTTTGAATGCCCCCACCAAAACCCATGTTGAAATGTAATTTCCATTGTAATAGTCATCTTAAGATATGGAGACTTTAAGAGGTGATTAGGCCATGAGGGCTCTGTCCTCATGCATGGATTAATGCTGTTATCTTGGAAGTGGTTTAGTTATCACGGTACAAGGGTAAGTTCACCCCGCCCCTCATTTGCTCACTCTGTTTTGTGTGCTGGTTTCTACCTTTCACTCTTACACCATGAGATGACACTCACCAGGTGCAAGCGCCATGCTCTCGGACTTCTCAGCCTCCAGAATCATGAGCCAAATAAACCTTTGTTCTTTGTATAATAAATTACCCAGTCTGTGGCATTCTGTCATAGCAGCAGAAAATGGATGAAGAGAATCCCTGTCCCTATTTCTTTTTCTTTTTTTTTTTGAGATGGAGTCTTGCTCTGTCACCAGGCTGGAGTGCAGTGGCGCAATCTCGGCTCACTACACTCTCCGCCACCTGGGTTCAAGCGATTCTTCTGCCTCAGCCTCCCGAGTGCTGGGACCACAGCTGTGTGCCACCACACCAGGCTAATTTCCTATCCGTATTTCTATCTTGTCCCTAACTCTATACTCACCTCATTCCTACACCCATCACTAACCTTATCCTTCTCCCTATTTCTATCCCTATCCTTATGCTTCTCTCTCTCTCTCTCTCTCTCTCTCTCTCTCTCCCCCCCTCTACCTCTATCTCTATCCTTATCCCAATTCCTATAAGCAGGGCTGTTATACATATGAGTGTGAAACAGCATATGCAAGACACTTTGTAAATGGTAAAGCTCTCAGCAAACTCAGGGAGGGGGTGTTGGCATAAACCAGTGGTTCCCAAACTTAATGTTGTCAGAATCACCTGGAGGATTGATTGAAACAGATGGCTGGTCCCCACCCAGCATTTCTCAATCAGCAAGAATTTTATTTCTAACAAGTTCTCAGGTGTTGGTCCCGCTGCAGGTCAGGGGACCAGTATTTCTTGTGGCTCTCTAAGGTGGTCTTTGTAGGTTATACTGGGATAGGCAAATACTTTCTGGTAGTCTCCACCACAGAAGTAGGATATACTTTGTTAAAACTTACAGATTTTTAAAAAACGTGTTTATTAATCATCACGATTATGCTATGAAGAAAGTATTGTTGCATTTATTTAACTGATGGACTTAGGTTGGGTTAAACTATTTTTAAGGTGCTCAGAGACAGGGTAGAAAGTTCTAGAACTGCCTTCCTCCAACCTGGTCTTTCCCAAGAACTGGCCCAAACCAAGGACTCCCTCAGGAGCATGCCCCGTCTCTGTTTGAATCCCAGCACAGCGATCCTTGGCCAACTGCAGTCTTGGCAAGTCCCTGTTTCAAAAGCCCTCTGTCAGCACCCTGATTAGTATCACTGGCACTTGTCTGAAAATGGACCCTCGTTCTCTGTCTTCCTCCTGCCTCACTCCTCCTGGGTAAGTTTGGACAAAAGCTGGCATCTGCTATAATTCACATTGTATGCCATGTTTCCACCAAGGCTGTGAACTGGAGCCTGGGCACCTACAGGAGACTCTATGGAAAGATGAATAATTGAAACTTGTTTCTCAAAACAAACAAAAAAATCATAATCCTGACTCCATTCTCTTTAATGCACTACCAAGTTCTGTAATTCAAAACAAATGATCATATTCTCACTATACTGCCTATTTTGCTCTAAGAAAATGTTTAAAATTGATTTTTAACACATAAGAACTAATGAAGTTGTTGATTTGGCAAGGAGACATCTACACTCTCATGCTCATTGCTCCACTGTTGACAACAGCCAAATTATGGAATCAACCTCAGTGTCCATCAACAGATAAATGAAGAAAATGTGATATAGATATACACAATGGAATACTATACAGCCCTAAAAAAGAAGGACGTCTTGTCATTTGCAACAACATGAATGAAGCTGAATGACACTGTATTCAGCAAAATAAACCAGGCACAGAAAGCCAAATACTGGATGTGGTATCTAAAAATGTAAAACTCATCGAAATAGAGAGTAAAATGGTAGTAACCAGGGGCTAGGGTTGGGGAGGAGGACCGGGGAGACGTGGGTCAAAGGACACATTTCAGTCAGACAGGAGGAATGAGTTCAACAGATCTGCTGTACAACACAATGACTATAGTTAATAACAATGTCTTAGGTACTTAAAAACTGCTAAGAGAGTAGATTTCAAATGTTCTCACTATGAATACTTATGTATTTGAAAAAAATTATTTTTCTGCCACATATCTAAAAAGAAAACAAAACTGTTGACTTGGGGTTCCTGAAAGGACTACCATGTACTGTAGCGGATTGTGAGGGGCTGACATTGGGAAATTGTGAGTGAGGGTGGAGATCAGGGCTCACCCTCTATCCCAGCCTTCCCAGTGTATCCCTGTTCTGCATTTCCCAGAATCCCTTGCAGCAAGCTCCTGACAGAAACACCTGCGTCAAATTGAACACTCCTACGCAGCGGAGAATCTGCCAGCCCTGCCTGGCATTCCCGCAGGTGAGCCCCTGCACAGAGGTGTCAACCCTTCCTCTAGCAGCTTCGCTATCTGGGTGGCATCTGCAGTGGCTGTCTCTCAACTTCGATGGTGGCCTGACTCTTGAGCTGGAGGAGGAGCTACTGCTTCCCTGTTGAGCAGGCGGCTTCCTGTTGGCAAAGAGGAAGCAGCTCCTTTGCTGGCCCAGTTTTGTTTTCAAAATTGTTCCTGGATATTCAGCTCCATACCCATTTCTTCACCCTCTCCAATGATTCTACTTACCTTGTGGTATCCTGGAGCTAATTCCTTCCTGGCTAAACTAGCTGGAGTGCATCCTGTTCTCTGAGACGGAGCCCAGTGATACAGCGCAGCCATGCGTTTTCTAGGGAGACGCTCCATCATTCCCACCAACTTCCTGAAAGGACGAATATCCCAGAGAGGCTGAAAGCCTCACCCACTTGCAATCCACAGGAAGTTCTGGTGGGCCAGGGCAGGTGTCCTAGAATACTTGAGGGGGATCAAATTGCGCTGAACTTGTGTTACAGAGAGTGCTTCTAAAAAGCTCTGCTAATTTGCATTCTGCCCATCTGGAGTTTCAGAGCCTGGGTCTAATTAACACATTGCTCACCTGAAGCCATTTTCATTTTAGATTCAATTCAACAGATTCAATGACTTGTTTAAGAAACATTCACCAAGTAAGCATTCACCAGACCCTATGCTAGGAGCTGCGGAAACAGATACACCTGCTGTGGCTTCTGCCTGGGGGAGCTCAGCCACTGCATAAGGAGGACAAAGCCTAGAAATAAAACCACTGCACTTTAAGGCCATTGTGGCCACAGCAGAAGTTATGTATCAGGTGGTGAGAGGGGAGAGAGAATGAGGCAACAATGTCCTAGCAAACATCTGGAGCACCAACTGTGGCAGATTGCAAAAAGGCCACAAATATTTTTTTCTTTTTTTTGAGATGGAGTTTTGCTCTTGTTACCCAGGTTGGAGTGCAATGGCGTGATCTCAGCTCACTGCAGCCTCCACCTCCTGGGTTCAAGTGATTCTCCTGCCTCAGCCTCCCAAGTAGCTGGGACTACAGGCTGTGCCACCACACCTGGGTAATTTTTGTATTTTTAGTAGAGACAGGGTTTCACCATGTTGACAGGGATGGTCTCAATCTCTTGACCTCGTGATCCACCCGCCTTGGCCTCCCAAAGTGCTGGGATTACAGGCGTGAGCCACCGCGCCCGGCCTAAGGGCCACAAATCCTCCCCCTCCCGTCAGGAACTGGAGACTACTTCATCCCTAGAATATGGGTTGATCATGTGACTAGCTTTAAGTCAATGGGACATTAGCAAACATGATGAAACATTCCATAGACAAATGGGTAAAAAGTAAGTGTGCATTGGGGTTCTCTCTTGCTGTCCTTGGAAATCCTGCAGCCATTACCATGCAAACCGGTGGTTGTACTTGGGATCGTGAGAGACATATGGCCCAGTAACCCTCATTAACTCTATCTGACCCTCAGCCAATCAGCAGCTAACCACCAAACGCAGGTGTGAAACTACCTGACCACCAGCTGCCCACAGATGAATGAACCCAGCCAAAACGAGCAGAGGAACCAGCAGGGCCCAGCCCAAGTCACTGGGCCACAAAATCATCAGCTAATAAATAATTGTTATTTTAAACCACCGTGGTGGGATTGATACACCTGCTCTGTGCCTATATTTCTACTGGGCCTCCAGGCAAAGTTTCAGGAGAAATAGAAGAGATATTCCCTGTTTTCAAGGAACTAAGACATCACACCTGAAATTTGCCTTTGGCATAGGGGACTGAGTATGACATGGGATCAGTTTTCTGGGTCTGCCTTCTCAGTACAGAAGAGGTCAGCTGTTGTTAACACTCCAAGTGCTTTTGTGTAAAAATACATTCTCCAAAGGAGGTGGAGAATAGACATTTCCATCAGAGTCAAGAATGGGGATGGTGGTAAAAGAATATGGCAACGAGGCAGGGATGCTGGTATGGCGATGAGGCAGGGATGCTGATAGTAACAATCCCCGTTGTCCTTTTTGTCAGTGTAGCCCAGAGGTTGGGGATTGAAAGGACACTGGCTGTCGTTAGGTAGCCCGGGTGTGAATTCCAGCTCCATCGCTCAGTTCTGACGGCTCTTAGGCAAATCACTTCACCATCCAGGGCCTGTTTCCCTCTCAGCCACTTGGGCTGACAACACCGATTTCCAGGGTATAAGGAGGAGCAGATGCATAGACATGGCTGGAGGGCTCAGCACATACACACCTACTTCCTCTGCTCTCTCACTAGCCCTGCAAAAGAGCAGGGAAGCAGCCCAGACTCCCCATAATCCCAGTGGTCATCTGTGCCACAAACAGCCCCAGTAACTAGAAGGTTCGGTCAGAGTGAATCATTTGGTGCCTACAAGGCCTGGCTCTCTCCCCACTGGGCTCAACTCCAACCTCCTTCCTCTCTTGATTCCCCAGATTTCCTTGTAGACTTCTCTCATCCTCCTTCATTTGTTCCCGTCTTCATTGCTTCTGGGGAGAGTGTCCTGCTCTCCTGGGGCCCTGGGCCTCCTTGCAATGCCACACCCTCGTCCCAGCCCCCACCGAGTCTAGCTGGGCACCTCTGTAGAGTTGGGACAAAGCTGGTCAAATGAGGCCGGTGAAGGCCTGAGCTCTGGTGCAAGCAGCTTTCTTCTCTTACAAGCTGATGGCTGCAGGATGGGGCTCAGCCTACTGGAACAGCTGGATCTCCCTCAGGTGAAGCAGCAAACTCAGGTTGGTGGGAAGAGCTCTCTGCAGAGTCACCCCTAATGAGGCCAGCAGGGTAGGGCAGGGTGAAGGACAGAGAATCAAGAACCAAGAGGCCTGAATTCTGTACCCAGCCTGGTGGCGCTGGGCCATTCTAGGACCCACACTAGGGACATGGCACCTGCTGTTCCATGAGCTGCCTCATGGGATCAGGACACAAATGGCAGAGGGGGAGGCCTTGCTTCCCTCCACGGGATCTGACGGCAGAGAACACAGAGCAGCTGCTACAGCAGAGACATCTCTTCGAGATCTATCGTGCTCTCTTTAAAATGTGTGCAAGTTGATGCTCCTCTCCATGGTAGAGCTAATGGTTTTATGGTAAAAGGTCTTAAATTACTTACTGATTAAATTATCCAACTATTCATTTAAAAGAAGAGTTGGAGGACATTGGCATCCAGGAAGCCATGTCCCATTGTCCTGCAAGTTCAGGCCCCTGCCAGGCGTCCCTGGGTCAGAGGTCCTTCCATCTCAGAGCAGCAGGAGTGCAGCGTCCCCAAATGGCCCATCCGACTTGGACACACAACAGCTGCGTCTAAGTTGTGCTTAGTGTATGTTTTTCAAAACCAATGCCAGTCAGAGTTTTGTGCCAGTGCAGGTACCAGAGAGAGACTGGGTGATGTCTCTGGAATCATAGGAATTTTTTGCTTGTTTGGGCAGAGGATTGGAAACATGGCCAGCCTGGAATGTGGGGAGTGCGTTTTCATGGGCGTTGGGTTTCTTCACACTTCTCTTCTGGTCTGAGAATGTGGCTGGGCTCGGGAGGCAGGCTCACCGCTGCTGCACGCTTGGAGAAAGTGAGGAAAACACAAGTTCTCAAGGTCATGTTTTTGGAGGCCTGCAATTGATCTGAATGCGGGAGGTGGCTCTCCTGGAAGAACAGAGTGGCCACGTGTACAGGTGCTGTCCCACCAGCTGGTGCCCATGCCAGGGCTGAGTGCGAGCCGACTGCCAACTGACAGGTCCAGCTGGAGATTTTTCTTTTTCCCTCTTATAAGTGGCTGCTTTGGCCCTGAAGGAGGGTGTGGCGGCCTCCCAGAGAAGCTGATGCAAATTTCAGGCACATCACATCCAGGGGTTTGGTTGCACAGCACCAGTTTGCTTTCCCCCTCAGTGCTTTCCCTTGATTTTCTGTGAGATGGAAAGTTCTCCCTCCTCCAGCCAGGGCTGGGGGCTGCTGAGTGAGTGGAGACACTGGGCAGTGAAGCCTACAAAACCCATAAGTGGACCTGGAGAACAGTGGCAAGATGGGGCACCCCTGTGGGGAGCAGTAGACCAGGAAGCACCAGGCAGGGAACACTGTGAGAAGGAACATCAGATCAGCACCATCAATACAGGGAGTGCCATGCCAGAGGCAGTCACTGTTCCAGGGAGCACTAGGTGGGGAGCATTGGGCCAATGGCCCTGTGCCAAGGAGTATTGAACCAAAAAGTACTGTGCCAAGGAGTACTGTGCCAAGGTGTACTAAGCCAAGGAGTACTATGTCAAGGAGTACTGAATCAAGGAGTACTGAGCCAAGGAGTACTGTGCCGAGGAGTACTGTGCCGAGGAATACTAAACCGAGGAGAAGGAGTGTTGTGTGAAGGAGTACTGAGCCAAGGGGTACTGAACCAAGGAGTACTGAGCCGAGGATTACTATGCCAAGGAGTACCCAGCCAAGGAGTACTGTGCCAAGGAATACTAAACCAAGTAGAAGGCGTGTTGTGCCAAGGAGTACTGAGCCAAGGGGTACTGAACCAAGGAGTACTGAGCCGAGGATTACTATGCCAAGGAGTACCCAGCCAAGGAGTACTGTGCCAAGGAATACTAAACCAAGTAGAAGGCGTGTTGTGCCAAGGAGTACTGAGCCAAGGGGTACTGAACCAAGGAGTACTGAGCCGAGGATTACTATGCCAAGGAGTACCCAGCCAAGGAGTACTGTGCCAAGGAATACTAAACCAAATAGAAGGAGTGTTGTGCCAAGGAGTACTGAACCAAGAAGCACTGTGTTGGAGTGGTGCACCGCGGGTTGTCTGCGATGTCAGGGCTCTGCCCAGCAGGCCCTCATGCAGCCAGACCTGCCACTCCACCTTGCAGTGCTTGTTCTGGGTCTCCTCAGCCGTTTTGGGGCCTAAGCTCACCATCAGGGAGACCAGTGAGCAGCCTAGGAGGCCCTGGTCCTGCCAGATGCCGCAGCTCCTGCTGAGGCATATGCCCCGGTCCAGGCCGGCTGACGACAAGGGCTGACCGTCGGTGCTTCCCGCCCTGCTCTGCGCTGCCCTGGCTCCCACAGAGGCCAGCTCCGCAGGCCCTTCTGGCTGTGCTGCTGCCGCTGCCTTTTGTTTTCCGGGTGCAGGTTTAGGAGCAGAGGCGGTAGAGAGACTGTGGGTACCCACAGCAGCCCGCTTTGGCTGTGGGATGTGTTGCTATATAACAGCTTGCCCCAAATCTTAGCAACATAAAGCAACAAACATGAAAGTCCCAGTTCTGGCGCAGGGTCTCTCCTGAGCAGGATTCCCAGCCCTGAAGGCTGGAGGCACCGGTGGACAGAGCTCAGATCACCACTCAGAAGGCAGTCGGCCGGCATCGATTGAACATGACGGAGAAACACGTCTCAGAATTGAGATTTGGGGGTTGTGTGTTCCAGCAAAGAACCTGCCCCGATCGCAGACCTGCTCATGTCCCCTTCCTCTGGGAAGCCTCCTGGGAGCACCCCACACCAGGGCAGTTGGAGGGAGTCCTCTGTATTCATCCTCAATACCTGTAACAGGTACCAGGTGGGCGCTGCCTGGCTGTGGCCTCATCATGGCCCTTCAGGAGCCGCAAACAACTCAGTGCTTGTCCAGCCTCTGAAGGGCGGGTTCCTGGCTCTGCCTCGTGCTTGTCCTGTGAGTCTCAGGTTCCCCATCTGTAAAGTGGGCAGGAGGGTCCCTTTGGTGAGAGTCCATGCAGCGATGATGTGAGAGGTGGGTTTATCTGTGCGGCATGGTGCATGTAGGGGTGCAGGAGCAGAGTGTATGCCCGCTTCCCCCTCTGGCTGCTCTGGCATCACCCTGGTTTGCTCTCCAGCACCTGTGCCCTCACAGGGATCTGATCCCACTGTAGGAAACTCCCTCGGGGGACACTTTCACAGTCGGCCCCTCCTGCTCAAGCAAGGACACTGAGGAGTGTGGTTGTGAATTCTTTCACACCACAGAGGGTCCCAGGTACCTGCCCTGCTCTCTGGTCTCCGTGGGGACATTTTTCGGTCAGTGTATCCATGGCGATTGGCTGGGGAAGCCCCGCCTGCCTCAGACATCAGGAGAGGCGGTATTTTAACTCCTGCTGAGACACCAGCTTGCCAGATGCCCCCCTCAACCTTAATGATGAGCCCTGGAGCAGCAGCCTGCCCACGGGGCTTTCCCCCCCTCAACCTTAACGATGAGCCCTGGAGCAGCAGCCTGCCCACGGGGCTTCCCCCCCTCAACCTTAACATGAGCCCTGGAGCAGCAGCCTGCCCACGGGGCTTTCCCCCCCCTCAACCTTAACGATGAGCCCTGGAGCAGCAGCCTGCTCACGGGGCTTCCCCCCCTCAACCTTAAGGGTGAGCCCTGGAGCAGCAGCCTGCTCACGGGGCTTTCCCCCCCCAACCTTAAGGATGAGCCCTGGAGCAGCAGCCTGCCCACGGGGCTTCCCCCCCCAACCTTAACAATGAGCCCTGGAGCAGCAGCCTGCCCACGGGGCTTTCCCCCCCTCAATGTTAACAATGAGCCTGGAGCAGCAGCCTGCTCATGGGGCTTTCACCCCCTGAACCTTAACGATGAGCCCTGGAGCAGCAGCCTGCCCACGGGGCTTTCCCCTCCTCAACCTTAACGATGAGCCCTGGAACAGCAGCCTGCCCACGGGGCTTTCCCTCCAAGCCACAACAGCCAAGGCTCTGGGCTGCCTGGCCCCTCCTCGTTCACAAGTATCCACCGAGTGGCTGCCACGTGCTGCCCGGGAGTTTGCTCTCCACGGTGGTCTCGCTGCAGCCCCCAGCTCTGGGGGCGGTTAGGTGAGGTCCACAGAGCACAGGCTTTGCTGCCCACAGATCGGAATTCTGAGCTCCCAGTGCTCACCTATGGGGACCAGAACGGCATGTGTATTCCATGTCCCCACTCTTCACTCCCAGACAGGGAAACAGGGCTCTGAGGCCTGCTGCTTGGGGTGCCGTGAAGGTTAAACCAGTTGAGGCTGCACGTGGGACCACCCTTCTTCCCCCCACCACCCAGCAACACTCCCACCCGACCCACAGCTCCCGTGCTGTCCACAGCCCTGCAGACACTGCGTGGTCTCCTGCTGTGGCCCCTGTCCCGAGACCCCAGCCTGGCTGAATGTCCATTGAGATCAGCAGGGTACCCCAGGCCAGCAGTATCAATGTCCCCTGAAATTGTCAGCAATGCAGATTCTCTGCCCTGTGCCCACCCTGCCACTGGGAACTCCTGGAGAGGGGCCGGGATCTGTCGTGATCAGCCTAGGGACCCTGCTCACCCTTGGCGCCCATTGGGAGAGTCCCTGTGGTTTAGTGCTGACTAGTAGGCGATGGGCGGGCGGGCGGGCCCCTCGTCCTGACCGCACAGCTGGTGAAGGGTGGTAGGCATGCTGGACTGCCTGCCTGGGGGTCAGTTGGCCCCAGAGGGGAAGAGAGTAGGTCTGTGTGTTGAGTGTTTAGGGGGAATGAAGCTACTCAAGGCCATCCCTGACAAACGTCCTGAGGTCAGACAGGACATGGGACGAGCGCCGAGAAGCAGGTGCTGAGCTGGGAGTCCCAAGACAGACTCAGCACACACCACGCCCTGGGCTGCCAGCAACAGGCTTGGACAGGAGGCACCGCCCTGACCATGCCCAGTTTCCTCACCTTGCCAAGCAGGGGGCATGCCCCCATCACAGCGCCATGCAGACCAGCTGGGAAGGATGTGTGCGGGTGTTGGCATCGCCCTGGGGAGCCCTGGTGATGCTCACAAATTGCGGTGGTTCTGCCGTCGCTGGCATCTGACGTTCAGCAAACTTCGGTGAGCACCTCTGCAGCTCCAGGTGCTCTGCAGGGTCCAGAGCTGGAGGCCAACGCTGGCCCCGGTGTGGAGGCGGGTGGAGCAGGGAAGAGGTTCAGTGCAGCAGCCGGGAAGCAACAGGCCGGGACAGCAGCTCGGAGGCTCTGGGAAGGCATTCCAGGCTCTGGGGACTCAGACTTTACCAGATACTGGCTGGCGTGGTGACAGAGTCCCACCAGCAATCCTGGTGCTTCTCCAGCCTCATGGCTCCTCCTGTTGGGAGCGTGGTTTGGTTGTGAATTATTTTACCCCACAGAGGGTGCAAGAATTCACACCCACAATCCTCATAGGACAGTGAAGCTTTCAGGGTTAGTTGTTTCCTTGGAGGGTCCTGAGAGGAGCAGCAGGTGACATTGGTCTAATTTGCGTTTTAGAACAACTTCCTCACAGCAACAGTTTGGAGGATGAGTTGGGGGCATGATGGAGTCTGAAAATGGGGGGCTGGGGAGGAGCACAGCAAGCTGGGGCCGCTGCCCTGAGCAGAGCGGGGCCTGGGCAGAAGCAACAGGGTGTGCTTGTCCCACTTTGTGGGTCTGGTCAGCATTTTTTTTTTTTCTGAGGCAGAGTTTCGCCCTTGTTGCCCAAGGTGGAGTGCAGTGGCGCCATCTCAGCTCACCGCAACCTCCGCCTCCCGGGTTCTGCGATTCTTCTGCCTTGGCCTTCTGAGTAGCTGGGATTACAGGTGTGCACCATCATGCTTGGCTAATTTTTTGTATTTTTAGTAGAAACGAGCTTTCACCATATTTGCCAGGCTGGTCTCGAACTCCTGACCTCAGGTGATCCGCCTGCCTTAGCCTCCCAAAGTGCTGGGATTACAGGCGTGGGAGACTGTGCCTGGCCTGATCAACACTTTTAGAACCCAGGAAGGAAGCACACCAGAAAGCTCAGCATGCTTTGCCACCCAGAATGTTCCTGCAGTTCAGAGTCTCTCCCTAAAGCAAGCAGAGGGCAGTTGCTTGCTCACCAATTGCTTGACATGAATCATTTTCTAATAGGAAACCCCAAGACAGCCAGGGACCTCGGGAACAGGTGTCCTCCACACCACACGCCCTCCTGCCAGCCCTGGTCCTGCCGCAGGCCTCGCGCCTGCACCCCACAGAAGCTGTCCTGGCCTCAGCAGCTGGTTGCCCTCCTGGCAGCCCAGGCCATCATGGCACAAGGAGCCAGGCACCACAGCCAGGAGGGAGCTCCCTTGCTCAGGAAGAAAGGCTGAGCTCTGGAGCAACCTGGGAGCCAGGTCTGGCCATCCAGGGACAGGGCCTGGGCCACTCTGCAGCCTGGAGCTGCAGCCGGGAGTCCCAAGACAGACTCAGCACACATCGCACCCTGGGCTGCCAGCAACGTGTGTGGACGGGAGGCACTGCCCTCATCATGCCCAGTTTCCTCACCTTGCCATGGCCATGCATTTCAATCATGGCCTCCTGTGCTGAGGGCCAGGGACTCAGGCACCTGAGCCTTGCAAGGACTCAGCTTCCTCATCTGTAAGTTGGGGACAGCATCCAGAAATCAAGACTCTCGAATGCCCTGCAGGGCATCTGAACCTGAGGAGAGGTCAAGCCCTTGCCATTAAGAACACAAGCCCAGCTGGGCACAGTGGCACAAGCCTATAGTCCCAGCACTCTGAGAGGCTGAGGCGGGAGGATCACTTGAGCCTGGGAGGCCGAGGCTGCAGTGAGCTGTGATTGCACCACGGCACTCCAGCCTGGGTGACAGAGTGAGACTCTGTCTCTTCCATTTTCTTTCATTTTTGCCCTTTTCCACGTTTTAAGAGACCCTGTCTAAAAAAAAAAATCTTTTTTTTTGTCACCTAGGCTGGAGTGCAGTGGCATGATCTCATTTCATGGCAACCTCCGCCTCCCGGGTTCAAGCGATTCTCCTGCTTCAGCCTCCTGAGTAGGTGGGACTACAGGCGCGTGCCACTACACTGGGCTAATTTTTGTATTTTTAGTAAAGACAGGGTTTCACTATGTTGGTCAGGCTGGTCTTGAACTCCTGAACTCAGGTGATCTGCCCGCCTCAGCCTCCCAAAGTGCTGGGATTACAGGTGTGAGCCACTGCACCTGGCCAAAAGTTTTTTTAATTACAAAATAAAATTTAAGACAGAACACAATCTCTATTCAGTGCAGGCTGGCCAAGGGCATAGGTATGCAGGACAATGAGACCTATGGAGGCCAAACTATGGTTATCTTAAATATTTAGCAGATGGATGGATGAATGAATGAATGAATGAATGACACTATGTGACTAAAGTCCTTGGCAGGAAAACAGAATCTGTAGTGAGGTGAAGGCAGGACAAGGTGTCACTGCTCACCTTAGAAAGGGGCGCCCTTGCAAATGCTGGGCTCCTGCCTACTGGGACACGCTCCTCACCAAAGCCAGGTGACAGCGATGCCTTTGTGCAGTGCACAACCTGCACGTCTATCTTTAAGCGGCCTCCTCCTCCTTGAGCCTTTCTCAAGTTCTGCCTTTTCTGGAGGGAAAAACCAGGAAAGCTGGAGTGAGGAAGAGCCAGGGCCCCAGGGGAAGGGCCAGGGCCAGGCCATGTCCTCTCGGCTGGGTCGGCCAGCGCCTGTGGGATACCAGGCAGCTGCTCTCGGCTTACAGCTGGGTCTCACCCAGGACATCAGAGGCCACGGTTCCTTCTCGCTCCCTGGGCTAATGGCCAGAGCAGCCCCAGGGCCTGCAAGAACCCCCTCCTGGTTCACTGGGCATGGCTGAAACATGAAGAGCCTTGGGCCTCCCAGCATTGGAGGGCTTGAGCCTCAGGGAACCCAGACTGGAGAGGAGGCTGAGGCTCAGGAAAGGCAGGTGGGCGGGCGTCAGGCCGGGTGAGGAGAGGGATGTTGGCTCCAAATCAGCACTCAGCCCTGCCACCGACGCTGAGCTTCTCCACCTGTGTCCTTACTCATTAGTGGGGGACACTGGGGACAAAGGAACACCCTACCAGGCTGTTGGGAATGACAGACACTCACAGAGTATGTGCCATGGTGGCCCTCAGCTGCAGTAGCTTCCATTGTTATGGGGGTGAGGGCAGGTCACAGGCCCAGGAGCATGGTCACAGCTTGGCCTTCTGCCCACCTGTGTGCGCCTCTGCTTGGCCCAGCCAGTCTGAAGCCCACCGGTCCACCCTTGCTCACTCTCCCTGCCTGTGCCAGGGCTGGGCCAGAGCGGAAACGACACCTCCCAAGTGCTTGCTCTGCCAGGGTCTGCCACAAGGATCTGGGGATCAGAATCCCCAAGACCACTCAGCTCCTAAGGACGTGGGGCACAAGGGGCCTACTGAGTCTGGCCCGAGCCTCCTCCTGGCCAGTGGCTGGCTGTGGCTGAGAGCAGAGGGTGCTCTGTGATCCCAAACAAATAAATGAGGTCAGGGGAGCCGGCAAGAGGGTTGGCGGCAAGGACCATCTGTCCCGCTCCATCTGCAGAGACGCTTCGGAGCAGCCAGCGAGGCAGGGCTGTCTGGCTGTTTCTCCCTCTCAGGGGACGCCCTCAACATCAGCCTGAGAAAGCCAGCACCCCGGAGAATTTTCCACATGGCTCCAACAGCTGCCATGGGGCCTCCGGGAGACCTCAGGCCTGGGACTGTCTTTGTTTTAAAAGACAAATATTCTATTTTTTGAAAGGCGGTGCACACACCTCCACCTCCCCAGCCTGCCTCCTCCACCAAGCCACTGAGCTGGCTTCAGGCCAAGCTTCGGCTGAGTGGCATCTCAGGCTGGGTTCTGCGGTCTCGGAGGCCTCAGTGACCTTTGAACGGGTCCCCACAGTGACTGGCTCAGGCGGTCCCTCTCCCTGGCAGGTGATGCAGGCACAGGTGTGGAAACAGAGGCAGAGGCAAGCCCACTCAGTGGGTTCATGGAGGAGGGGTGCCCATCGAGGGTCCGAAACCTGCCCACACAGCCAGGTTTCTTTTCGTTCTCTGGGTTCACACTTCCAAGGCTCCCTGAGCTCACTTCTCTGCGAACAGCAGCTTGGGGTGTGTTTATCTCCCTCATTAAGGCCACTCTCCTCCACCGGTCCAGACATCATGGTCTCCACCTGCCTGGGCAGGGGGCCCCACTCTTCACTCCCTGACCCTCTACCAAGCCAGTGTAGAGACACCTGTGCTCTCCAGGTAACGCCCAAGTCTCCTGGGGTGCAGCACAGGTTCCATGGCATCTTGGGAAGATAAGGAGCAGCTGGCTAGCACTGACTTGGCTTCCATGTGTGAAGTTATGCACTCACCCACTCACCCACTCTCCCACTCACCCACTCACCCACTCTCCCACTCACCCACTCACTCACTCTCTCACTCTCCCACTCTCTCACTCTCTCACTC
>NW_016107878.1:1336637-1342681 GCF_001604975.1 Cebus imitator | reverse complement strand
CCCACTCACCCACTCACCCACTCACCCACTCACCCTCTCACCCACTCTCTCACTCTCCCACTCACCCACTCACCCACTCACCCACTCACCCACTCTCCCACTCTCTCACTCTCCCGCTCTCTCACTCTCCCACTCTCCCACTCTCCCACTCACCCACTCTCCCACTCTCCCACTCACCCACTCTCACTCGCCCACTCACCCACTCACCCACTCGCCCACTCGCCCACCCACCCACTCATCCACTGTTTAGCTATCCACCTGAGTGGTGCTCAGCAGTTGATGGCTGACTTCCGGCTGCCACCTGTTGGCCTTTCTTCTCCCTTAGAAATAAAACCCTGGCTCTATCTGGGAGTAGCAACGTGCCCAGCTGGAAAAACAATCTCCCAGATGTTCCTGCAATGAGGTATAGCCATGTGACCAACTCTGCCCAGTGAGACACAAGCACAAGAGTCACGTGGGACTTCCAAGGTTGCCTGAGAGGGGCAGGATCCACCACGGTGCCCCTTGAAAACATAATGCAAGCAAAGGAAGCCAGCCACAAGAGGCCACGTAGTGTATGATTCCATGAAATACGTAGAGAAGGGAGATCTGCGAGAAAGGAAGTAGCTTAGTGGTTGGTTAGGTCTGGGGAGTGAAAGGGTTATAGCTACAGGGTAGGGGCCTTCCTTCTGAGGTGATGAAGTGGTTCTAAAATTAACTGTGGAGATGGTCGCTCATATCTGTGATTTATAGAGTATTTGAATTATATGCCAATAAAGCAGTTTTTGAAACACTGCAGAATCATCTGAAAAATGTGGTCTTTTCCTCCATTCCTTCTTCCTCTTTCTCCTGGCCTGGAATACAGACATGATGGCCGGAGCTCCAGCAGCTCTAAGGGACAGTGAGGGTAGAAGCCAATGCTACAGAAAACAGAAAGATCCTGGGTCCCAGATGGCCATGAAACCACCAGCCTAGGCCTGTCTGCCTATTTGCTGAAATTTTTTTCATGAAAGAGAAGTAAAATCTCACGTGGTTCAAGCCACTAGTATTTTAGTTTTTCTATTGACAGAGTCAAAGCTTACCCTACATGAAGCAATAACTAACATTCATTGATGGCCTATTTTATGCCAGGCACTGCTTTAAG
Source organism: Cebus imitator (assembly GCF_001604975.1). Classification (NCBI taxonomy): domain Eukaryota; kingdom Metazoa; phylum Chordata; class Mammalia; order Primates; family Cebidae; genus Cebus; species Cebus imitator. The sequence goes on along the minus strand of NW_016107878.1, from coordinate 1,341,558 downwards.
AACTTGACATGTAATGACTCTTCTAGTCTATGTCAATGTTATTTTTTAACATCTAACCTATTTTAATATGTTTATACCCATTTTAAAGGTGAAAAAGTTGAGGCCCAGGGAGAATAAGAAACTTGCCCAAGGTCACACAGTGCTAGAGACTTCTCTTGTTTCAATACGATTATCTCTGTTCTCTTTTGATTTTAAGCAAATTACTATAGGGTCTTGCAATAAAACTTATTAGGGGAACTTACATAAAATAATAATTTCTGGTTGATACTTCTGAAAGTACTCTTCTTCTTTGTTTTTAACCCTCTTAAATTTTCTCTTTAGAGAGAATTGATCTCCTCTTACCCTGGAGTTTTCAATGCATGCAGCAGGTCCCAGGCTCTTTCCCCAAGAAAACCTCCAAACCTCAAGGTCAGGAAACACCTTAAGGGCAGGAAGCCCCCATCTCGCAAAGTCCACCCAGGTCCTGAGCACTCTCAATGGTGTATCCAAATGTCCCAGCCCAGCTTCGCCTGAACTGCACCCACACCCCACCAGCCTTCTTCCTGCCCGGGAGAAGCTGACTGCCTGGAAATTCCTCCACCAGGAAGGGGCAGCTTGAAACGCATGTGCAAAAGCGTCAATGGCCAAGCACGAGTGTTGAACAGCCTTTATTTAAAGCAACTGAGCCCTTGTTGTTCTCACACCCTCACCTTGCTGGTAACTAAGGGGAGCTCCATCCTATCCACTGATCTGTTTCCTACAATCGTCCTGAGAGTTGACACTACTGTCCAGGGCCAGAGAAAGGAGGGGCCCCCTCAAAGTCACATAGGCTTGGGGGACAGAAGTGATGAGGACCTACCCCTCAAAGTCACATAGGCTTGGGGGACAGAAGTGATGAGGACCTACCCCTCAAAGTCACATAGGCTTGGGGGACAGGAGTGATGAGGACCTAGTTTCAGAACTCAGGACTTGCAACCCTGCCACATGCTCATGTGCACAGGCAGGTGCGCTCAAATGGTGGTCAGCACCTTCACCCAGGGAGGAGGACAGGCTGAAACAGGCCAACCCTGGCTGCAGAGGTCAGTGGCCATGCATACCCTCCCTGGGCCTCCCCGGAACAAGGCAGAGTTGAAGTTGGGTAGAAGGGGGACTTGTGATTCATAGATGAGAAATTTGGTAGTGTTAGAGAATTGATAATAGATAGATAGATAATGGATGGATAGAGAGACAGACAGCTGGGTAGACAGATGACAAATGGGTGAATGGATAGATGATTGATAGGTAGATGATGGATAGATGGATGGATTAATGAATGAATAGATAGGTAATGAATGGACAGGTGGTGGATAGCTAAACAGATGATGGATAGATGAATGGACAGACAGAGGATAGATTGATGGATGAGGGACGGGTCGATGGATAGATAAAAGGATAGAGAGAAGATAGGTGCAGACAGATGGATGAAAGATAGAAGATGGATAGGCAAGAGGTAGACGAATAGCAAGACGATGGATGGATACATCGATATTGGATGGACGAGTGGATAAATAGATGATAGGTCGATGACAGGTAGGTAGATAGATAATGGAAGATGGACAGATGGACAGATGGATAGATGGATAGATGCATGGATGCATGGATGCATGGATAAATGGATGGTGGATGGAGAGATGGATGGCTGGAAAAACAGGTGATAGATAGACATATAGATATATAGATACACAGATGGATGGGCAGGTGGAAGCTGTGGAGGGACCCTCCTAGAGCCCGACACCCTGCTCACCACTGCCTCTGCAGACTCAGGCTGTCCTGCCATTTCCCCAGTGCAGGGCTTCTCTTTGTGGGTGATGATAATGAGACCCCCTTGGTGGGCACTAACAGCAGGGAAACTGCACCCAGGAATGATCCACTCCTGCATGCCCATATTGGGACCTCACCATACCAGCAGCTAAGCAGACAAGTCCCACTGTAGGGAGGTCCCCTGCCACTGCTGCCCTGCCCAGAGTCCAGGCTGAGCAGACAGAGTACACGAGGGTGGCAGCTGTTGGCTGCGCTCATTCCGGCTCTGCTGCTGACCAACTGGGTGGCCTCGGGCCGATGTCAGCCTCTCCGAGCCTCAGCCCTGCCTCCACCCGTGTTGGACACCACTGCTGCGCTCCCTCAGTCTCCCGTCGGGAGCGCAGGGAGCCACATACTCTGTAATTGTACAGTGTTTACTGAATTAAGGGATATTTGTTACTATCCTGGTCCCCTCTGGGTAATTGTCCTGCCTCCCCAGACCAGTTATAAGAACCAGCACGATGATGACGATGGTGGCAATGAAGGCGATGACAATATCAGCTCATCAGTAGTTTCCTCTCCGTCTTATTGGTGGTGCCAAACTGGTGAGGTGCTGAGCCGAGTGTCTGCTGTGCTTTACTTCATTTCATCCACACGGCGTCCCCGTGGCAGTGAACGGCACCCTCACATAATGCAGATGGGAAGGCAGGCCTCTGGCGGTGTTCCCTGATGCAGGGTGTACGTGTCAGAGCTGGAGTTTAACCCTGGGGTCTGCCTGTCTCCAGAACGTGGGTCTTTCTTCATCACTGCACCTGTCTTTCTCCTTGTTCCAAAAGTCCCAGGTCCCTGCAGCATCTTGGAGTCCTCAGGAGGATTCCCAGCGTTGTCTTCCTGCCATGCCTGGAGGGCCAGCACAGGTGGCAGGGGGGACCCACTGTCCTGGGTGTGACTACAGTGGAGCATTTCCCTCCAGCATCCTGGGGCTGTGGGTGATGGTCCTGGCTCTGTCCTCCTCTTCCAGCCCAGGACTCCTTGTTCAGGATGGATGAGTCCCTCTTTCGGGTCTGAATTCCCCCTCCCAGACCCGGGAGTCTAGACCTCTGCATGGGCCAGGGTTGGAGAGCCATGCCTGGAGTGGGGGAGATTCCACCTGGGTGGGGCTTGGAAGCAGAGGGCAGATGAGGTGGGGCCCGTGGTGGGGGGCGGAGCCACTGGAGAGCCCCCCAGGGAGGGTGTGAAGGCAGCGAGCCATGCACAGAGTCCTGTGGGGGTTTGCAGGGAAGGAGGATTCCCAGGAGCTTGGCTCCCACCCACGCCAGGGCATCCTCCCCTCATCCTCTGACTTTTCCAACACCCGAGGGAAGCCTTCCCCTTCACCAGTGACTGCCCTGTGTCAGCCCTTGCCTGGAGCCTCGTGCAGAAAGCTCCCCGCCTGCCATTTATTTCCTTCTCCCCGAGGTCCTGGCGTCACACTGCCCAGGCCAGCCCTGGCCTCTGGGCTGCTGCTCTGCACACCCACTGGGAGCCAGACCAGCAAAGGCCATTCTGAGATGGGGAGGCAGGTGCGGCAGGGAAGAGCACACTGTGGCGGCCTGAGGGCAGGTGGCCATCCCAGCGTGCCGACCCTGGTGGCCCTCGAGTTAGCATCCCCCCAAGTGAGCCTCAGCTTCACGACCCCGACCATGCCTCCCCAGTGTTGGCACCTCTCGATGGGGCCACCCCGGCCTTGAGCCCTGGAGCACTTGCTGTGCCTCCTCCAGCTCCAGAAAGGGCAGCCCTGCCAGTCACTCAGGCTTTCCTGGGGGCATCCTCCATTTTGATCCCCAGAGACCAGTGGGTGCAGTAGACAGAATCCCTGTTCTTCCTGCCCAGCCTCAGAATGCTGCCTTTGAGAGGGAAGCAGAAGAGGCCAGCCTCAGTTCTCAAGGCCCAGCTCCAGCCGCCCGGCCTCAGGCTGGAGGCTAGGCCCCACACCATCCCCGCCCCGCTGGGGGAAGCCTGGGTGTCATGAGCCTGGATGACACCCAGCTTTGTGGGTCGCCTCCATCTATTTGAAAGTAGAGAAAGGGGTGTCACGGAGGGAGGTCACCATGAGGAGGGAGGTCACCATGAGGAGGGAGGTCACCATGATTAATTGAAGAACACAGCTCATCCCAGATTTGGAGAGGAAACGGGTCACTCTCAGAGTCCCTGGCCAAGAGCACACACATGCCATCTCTGAGTCTGCACATGTTACCAGCCAGTGGGGAGAGGCTTCTGGGAAGGTGTCGGGAAGCAGGTGACTGAGTAGGAGTCAGCCCGAGACCAGAGAATGGGGATGGACGGCAGACGAACCCACCAGGCATCACTAGAGGTGGCGTTAGAGACAAAGGGAAAAGATTCTCTTTTGTTAGCTGCGCACAAGCACCCACGTGTTGAATAAGACTTGGGTTAGTCTAAATGTACAGTTGGCCTTTGATGACACAGGGTTTAGGGGAAACCAACAGCCCTCCCCCGCACAGTTGAAAGTCTGCATATAACTTCTGACTCCCCTGCAACTTCACAGCTAATAGGCCCCTGCTGACCAGAAGTGTTATGTATAACATCAACAGTTGATTAACACGTACTTTGTATCTGTGTTCTACACCGTATTCTCCCCGTAAATAAGCTACAGGAAAGCACATGTCACTAAGAAAATCATCAGGAAGAGGGAAGACAGTCGTCAGGTGGAAGTGGGTCATCATAAAGGTCTCTGTCCTTGTCATCTCCACGCTGAGTGGTGTGACGGCTAATACTGAGTGTCAACTTGATTGGACCGAAGGATGCAAAGTGTTGATCCTGGGTGTGTCTGTGAGGGTGTGGTCAAAGGGATTCAGTGGGCTGGGGAAGGTGGACCCACCCTTAGTCTGGTGGGCACAATCCCATCAGCTGCCAGTGAATATCAGGCAGACAGAAAAACGTGGAAAGACGAGAAGGGCCTCACCTCCCGGCCTGCATTTTTCTCCCGAGGTAGATGCTTCCTACCGTCAACACCCCCTCCAGGTTCTTCAGTTCTGGGACTCGGGCTGGCTCTCCCTGCTCCTCAAGCGTGCAGACAGCCTGTTGTGGGACCCGGTGATGGTGTAAGTTAATACTTAATAGACTCCCTTTTATGTGCGTGTGTGTGTGAGTGTGTGTGTGTGTG
>NW_016107878.1:1333457-1335192 GCF_001604975.1 Cebus imitator | reverse complement strand
GGAAGAGGAGGAGGAGGAGGAGGAGGGGGAGGAGGAGGAGGAGGAGGAGGGGCTGATCTTTCTGTCTCTGTCTCTGTCTCGACGAAAAATCCTCATGTAAGTGGACTTGTGCGGTTGAAACCCATGTTGTTCAAGGATCAGCTACATATACATATATGTATACTGTGTGTGTAGAGATTCTATATATACGTGTGTGTCTATAGAGAGAGAGATTCAAATATATATGTAGATTAAAAAATGTTAGACGTAAATGCTTATATGATACCCGTGAATGGTGCTTAGGCGGACACAGCAGAATCGAGAGAGCTCTGACCACACAGCCCCTGAACGCCCTGTCTCTGATTGAGTCATGATTGGCTCTGATTGGGTCGTGTGCCCGTCTGGGAGCTGACTTTGTATTACAGGAATGTGACGCCCTGATGGCCTCCTTCAGGGCGCAGAGGGAGAGTGAGCTCCACACAACCTGATGGAGAGGAGGAGCATGGGCTGTTGGCCAGGTGACCAGGGCCATTGCCAGAAGCCAGAGGACGCTTCATGCGCAAGTGAAACAGATCTCCATTGAGTGACGGCTGCCATTTGTGAAGGGATTGTTCCCTTCTTTTGAGAAGTATCTGTTCCTATAGTTTGCCTATTCTTATGTTGAGTCGAAGGAGTACTTTATATAGGCTGGACATTAGTCCATGGTCAGATAAATATTTTGTGAATATTTTCTCCCAGTCTGTGACTTTCTCTTTTCTTTCTTTTTCTTCCTCTCTCTTTCTTTTCTTTTCTTTCCTTCTTTCTCTCTCCTTCCTTCCTTCCTCCTCCTCTTTCTTTCTTTTTCTTTCTTATGTTTCATTTATTTTATTTTCTTTCCTTTCTCCTTCCTTTCTTTCGCCCTTCCTTCTTTCCTTTCTTTTTTCTTCCTTCCTTCCTTCCTTTCTCTCTCTCTCTCTCTCTCTTTCTTTCTTCTTTCTTTCTCTTTCTTTCTCTCAGACTGGGCCTCACTATGTTGCCCAGGCTGGTCTTGAACTCCTGAGCTCGAGTGATCCTCCCACCTCAGCCTCCCAAAGTACTAGGATGACAAATTTGAGCCACTGCACCCAACCTACGTTTATATGCTTAACAGTGTCTTTTGATTTAATGAACAGGGTTTGTCCACTCATCCACCTGCCTGTCTATTCAGCAAATCCCGTTGAGAACTTCCCTCGGGTACTGGGGGACAAAAACCATCTCGACCTCTGTGCACATGAACTTCCCAGTGAGGGTGCAGAAAATGGTAATCGCCAAATAGATAAAATAACTACGGATGTGCTGTGTACTGGCTTGGACGGGAGGAAAACGAAGTAGGCTGGGGCTGGGAAATGCTCCCTTTGGCCTTTGGTTGGTCTTCTGAAAATACTTGCTACCCTCTGCCCAAGATTCAGAAAAACCTACGTCTCCCCATGACACTGAAACTTCCTAGGAGGCAGGGAGTGCTTTGAAACCTCCCCACGGGCGACCCCCACTTCCCTTCCTGGGTTGCTCCAGGGCCTGCTGTCCATCTCGTTCCTGATTTTGTGGGTCAATTCTCGGTACGTCCTAAAGTCATTGAATGGAGTTGTCTTTGGCCCCTGTTCACTTGAGGGTGGGATGCAGGGGCCAAAGAGGAAGAAAACACAGTGTCCAGGCATGGACTCGGCTGTAACGGAGACTGGGCAAATGCTCACCTTTGACCCTTTGAGTTCTCAGCATGGCAAGGACCTTGAACGCTGGA
>NW_016107878.1:1328769-1331937 GCF_001604975.1 Cebus imitator | reverse complement strand
GCTAATTTTTTGTATTTTTAGTAGAGACGGGGTTTCACCATGTTGACCAGGATGGTCTCGATCTCTTGACCTCGTGATCCACCTGCCTCGGCCTCCCAAAGTGCTGGGATTACAGGCTTAAGCCACCGCACCCAGCCAGGCAGGCCTTTATTCGTCTGAGGGAGAGGGAGTCCTGTGCCCTCATCTGACGGGGCAGTCTGTATAATCACCAGCAGGAAAAAAAGAGGCAGTTTGGGAACATTCTGGTAGAAATGACTGAAGCGAGCTACGCTCCTACCAATCCTTAATCAATAATGCCCCAAACCCTGGCAGAGTCTCTTGCTTAAGAGAAGCCCAGACAGTTTACCAGTTCTATAACTCAAGATGTTTTTGCGATTGTTTTTCTCCATTGTGGGCTTTTCCTGGGAGACTTGGTTTTGACCAATCTAAATGGACACAGGGTGAATAATGGCCAAGTGAAAGCTATTTGCCAAAATCTACACACATAAGGAAGTTCTTTTTTCTTTTCCTGATATCTAAGAGCACTAAGGGTGCAGGCTGGTTCTGAAGATCACACACATGGCACGCTGGAAGGACGTCTATCTTTATTCATGAAGTGTTTATCCAATATGGGCTCTGGGCAAAGAACTGGGAGGCAAGCTGCCTGGGCTCTCTGCAGTTCACATTCCAGGAGGGGAAACAGTGGTACAGCTATATCAAGCCACCTGCAGAGGTGGGAAAAACAAACAGGAAGGCAGCAGCTCAAAAGAAAGATACTGGGCCAGATACGGAGGCTCATACCTGTAATCCCAGCACTTTGGGAGGCCAAGGTCCTGGAATCCCTTGAGGCCAGGAGTTTGAGACCAGCCTGGGCAACATAGTGAAACCCTGTCTCTACAAAAAATTAGCCAGGCATGTTGGCGTGTGCCTGTAGTCCCAGCTACTTGGGAGGCTGAGGCGGGAGGATCACATGCACCCACAAGGTTGAGAATTCAGTGAGTCACGGTCGTACCACTGCACTCCAACCTGGGTGGCAGAGTGAGACCCTGTCCTAAAAATAAAAATGAAAGAAGGAAAGAAAGAGCCTGGCAGACACAGAAAAGGAACGAAAACTCACCTCTGAGGTGAGGGAACCCGAGCCCTCAGTGAGCACGGGCCAGAGGGTGATATGGTTTGGCTGTATCCTCACCCAAGTCTCATCTTGAATGTAGTGCCCATAATTCCCACACGTTGTTTGGGGATGCCAGTTGGAGATAATTGAATCATGGGGGAGGTTTCCCCTGTACTGTTCTCATGGTAGTGAATGCATCTCACAAGATCTGGTGGTTTTATGACGGGAAACCCCTTTTGCTTAGTTTTCATTCTTTCTCTTGCCTGCCACCATGTAAGACGTGCCTTTCGCCTTCTGCCATGACTGTGAGGCCTCTCCAGCCATGTGGAGCTCTGAGTCCATTAAACCTCTTTTTCTTTATAAATTACCCAGTCTTGGGTATGTTTTTATCAGCAGCATGAAAACAGACTAATAAGGAGGGCAAGCCAGGCAGGGTGCAGCCCTGGCAAAGGCAGAGAGGGGAAGGAGGCCAGTGCATGCTGCAGGGTGATTGGTGGTCAGGAGTGGTCGTCAGAGCACACTGTGACCATGCCAGTCTCTGGAGTTACTCAGAAAGTTACTTATTTGTGCCAGTGTTGAGCTTGGTCTATGGACAAAAATACTGTAAACTTGAAAAGAGGGCCTGCAGGACGTGCATACGGAACAGGACCGCCCAGCACTGCAGACCTCTCTCCCTGCCCCATCTGCAGGCCCAGCTCTTAGGCCCAGAGAGCGAAGATCCAGAAGGAAGCAAACAGGTGGCAGGATCCCCGAAGAGAGGCTGCAGGGAAAACAGAACCAAGGGAGACCTGATGGGTTTGACCCTGGGGAAAACTGACCTCCAGGCTGCTGGAGCTGTGGGAAGACTTAGCCATGGGTAGACATGAAAAGAAAGCTAAGTAACCTAGCTTTTCTTTTGGCAAGTATTAATTCCAGAAAAAAAACAAAAACCTGTATAAGAGGGGAAATAACCTTAATCATACTTGATTCAAAAGTAAGCAGTTTACCTAGTTGCAATAACACAAATCCTGACTCACGGTTTTTCCAAAATGTGGGCTGCTACTTTGAGAGAATGGGAGGAAGGGATGATAATTTAGTTTATTTATTTTGTTTTCTGAGACAGAATCTCATTCTGTTGCCCAGACTGGAGTGCTATGGCACAAACATGGCTCACTACAGCCTTGACCTCCCCACCTTGATCCTCCCACCTCAGACTCCAGAGTAGCTAGGACTACAGGTGCACACCACTACAACCAGATAATTTTTGTATCGTTTTTTGAGACGGGGTCTTGCCCTGTCACCCAGGCTGGAGTGCAGTGGCGCAATCTCAGCTCACTGCAACCTCCACCTCCTAGGTTCAAATGAATCTCCTGCCTCAGCCTCCCGACTAACTGGGATTACAGGCACCCACCACCATGCCCAGCTAATTGTTGTATTTTTAGTAGAGATAGGGTTTTACCATGTTGGCCAGGCTGGTCTCAAACTCCTGACCTCAGGTGATTCGTCTGCCTCAGCATCCCATGGTGCTGGGATTACAGGGGTGAGCCACTGCGCCTGACCCTTTTTTTTTGTTAGAGATGAGGTTTCCCCATGTTGCCCAGGCTGGTCTCGGACTCCTAGGTTCAAGCAATCCTTCTGCTTCGGTCTCCCAAAGTACTGGGATTACAGGCATGAGCCACTGCTGCCAGCCAAGACGCTGATTTAAAGAGATGTAAATATTCACCATTCTGAAGAAATGACTAAAATTGATGAATCAAGAGATTGCAACAAAAGCAACATATTGTTTAAACATACAGATAAAATTAATCCTTAAAGACTTAAAAAGCTGTTATTTATCTTTACAAACCCTTTGGCACTGTGTGGCATGCACATGCACACACCCACAGACACACACATACAGACACACACAGATACAGACACACACAGACACACACACACAGACACACACACAGCCACACACAGCCACACACACAGACACAGACACACATATACACACAGACACACAGCCACACACAGCCACACACACAGACACAGACACACATACACACACAGACACACAGACACACAGACACAGACACACAGACACACACACAGACACA
>NW_016107878.1:1275602-1328301 GCF_001604975.1 Cebus imitator | reverse complement strand
ACACTTGGGTGATCCCTACAGCCATGGGCATGCCGCCGTCAGGACAGACACAGACACACACACACACAGACACACACACACACACACACACACACACACACACACACAGCCACGCAGACACAGACACACATACACACACACACACACACAGACACACACAGCCACACACACAGACACACATAGACACGCACAGACACACACAGACACAGACACACATATACACACACAGACACACACATACACACACAGCCACATACAGACACACACACACACGCACAGACACACATTCACACACACACATGCACAGACACACATTCACACACACAGACATACACACACACAGACGCACACACACAGACACAGACACATACACATACAGACACACACACACAGACACACAGGCAGACCAACACACACACAAACACAAACACACACACCCTACTTTGATTTAGAAAGGAATTGGGAAGAAGTAAAAAGAACAAGCCCTTGCCTCCTACAAAGGCAGAGAGTAATGATGTCTAAGAAAGTGTGACGGGGGACCAGGCACGGTGGCTCACGCCTGTAATCCCAATACTTTGGGGGCTGAGGTGGGTGGATCACCTGAGATCAGCAGTTCGAGACTAGCCTGGCCAACATGATGAAACCCTATCTCTACTAAAAACACAAAAATTAGCTAGGCATGGTGGCTTATGCTTGTAATCCCAGGTACCAGGAGGCTGAGGCAGGAGAATTGCTTGAACCCAGGAGTCGGAGGCTGCAGTGAGCCTAGATCACGCCAGTGCACTCCAGCCTGGGCGACAGAGTGAGACCCTGTCTCAAAAAAAAAAAAGAAAGTATGACAGGGGTTACAATGGTAACAGCAGCATCTCTGGAAAAGCCCAGATATCATCACAAGAACATGCCATTTTTAAATCCTCATTTTTTTCTTTAAGCTTTCAAAGAACACCAGATAATCGTGAGACCCAGCAGTGGCTGGAGATTTGGGTTCAGGCATCTGCCTCCATCTTAGCTGTGGTCTAGCCACTTGGCCCATGGACACCTTTGCCGTCACACCTGCTGTGACAGCTGGCCAGTCCCTGGTGGCAAACAGGGTATATTCGGTGGTCAGAGCTGAACATAAAGGCCCTCCAGCCACATCCCAAGGCTCCCCACCAGGAGGAACAAGCCTCACATGAGCCTGGCTCTTCTGTGAGTTCCACCTAACATCAGCCTGCTTCACCGGCTGCTAGGAGCCACGTAACTTGCAGCTGTGTGGGTGCACATCACACAGGGTGACTCTGGGTCCCCGTGCAGCAGTGAGACATCATGGAGATTCACTCCCTTTGTGAGGCCACCTCTCTCGTCCTCTCAGTGTTGGCTCCTGCCCACCCACCTGGGCTCGCTGTGCCCCTTGGCCTCTCTCGGGCTGGCCCCATCATCCCCGACCCAGGAAACCAGTGGAGACCCTTCTGAGTGACTGGCCCTGTTTCCACCCAGTCCCAACTCACTGTGGGAGGGAACGGGGGCCCATAGCCTGAGCCTCGGAGGATGTGCTGCTGGAGGATCCCAGCCTCAGGCTGCACCTGCTCCCCCGGCAAGGCCCCTGCTTAACCATGGCCAATGCCTGTGGTCCCCATGTCAGGGTTTTTCCTGGGGGCCACAGTCTCTGGCCAATGCTGTTGGCTCCTCTAAAAAACACAAAAAACAAAAACACACTCTTTGATTTCCCGCTCGCCCCTAGTTTTGCCTTTCCTGAAAATCCAACACTGCTCCAACTTCACAGGCAACTCCACCAAGTTCACAGCTGCTGGGGAGGCCGAGGACAGGACTGTGTAGTCACCCAGACACGGGGGGCTCATTCCCAGCTCTGGACCTCACCAAACTCCCAGAACCTCAGCTGCCTCTGTAAAGTGGGAAAAAGCCCAGCTCCCGCAGCATCTGCTGTGAGAAGCCTTCAGTGAGAGGGAATCTGGGAAGCCTGCGTGCTGGGAGGGGCGGCGGCTGGAGGCAGAGCCCCTCCAAACCACCCCCGCCCCAGCCCCGGCCCCAGCCCCAGCCTTCCACGCTCCTTCCTCACTTTCTCTTCCCCTCTCTGTTTCCCTCGGCTCCTTTGTGTTCCCCAGAGGTAATCCCCGGTTTGATCAGGTGTTTGCAACACGTTTTCTCTCGGCAGGAGACGCTGCTGGCACGGCAGCACCGATGCAGCTGAAGGAGCAGAGGCTCTGGAGCCCGACTGCAGCGTGGGATTCCTGCTGCACCTCGTAATAGCTGTCAGCCCTCTTCTCCGCCGCTGGTTCTGAGCAGCTCTGGGAAGCAGGGAGGGTGGGGAAAGAAGGGCACCTGGGACCTGGAAGACAGAGGCAGCAGGGAGTCGGGAGAGGAGAACATCCTTCACCTGGAACCTGGAAAATGGTTGCAGCCTTTTGGCGGCCCCCAATATCCCAGGTTCAGAAAATGCACACTTGGGAAGAGTGATGGTATTTATGCTGCTTGAGCTGCCTAAAATTCTTTCTTCTTTGATAATTATGGTTTTTGCTTTGATGCTCTCCCATGGGACAGGTGACTCATGATGGCTTAGACTGGCATTTTCAAGGGAAGCAGCGAGTCCCTGGAGGTGGCCGGATGGGCTGTGTTAAGAACCTACTTTGGCCGGGAGCAGTGGTTCACACCTATAATCCCCAGCATTTTGGGAGGCCAGGTGGGTAGATCATGAGGTCAGGAGTTCGAGACCAGTCTGGCCAATATGGTGAAAGCCCGTCTCTACTAAAAATACAAAAATTAGCCGGGCATGGTGGTGCATGCCTATAGTTCCAGCTACTTGGGAAGCTGAGGCAGGAGAATCACCTGAACCGTGAGCCGGAGGTTGCAGTGAGCTGAGATTGCGCCACTGCACTCCAGCCTGGGCGACAGAGTGAGGGTGTTCCTTCTTGGCCACTCTCAGAGGATTTTGTGGTTGAACTTCCCAAAGGTGTCCATTCTGTCTCTGCTATTCCACCTCCCAATCTCTCCCGAACCTCACCCAAGCTCAGGTTTGTTCCCCAATCCACCAAAACGACCCTTGTCAATGTCACCAATGACCGCCAGGCTGACAAATCCCTGAGGGCATTCTCATCTTCCTTTCACCACAGCTTTTGATGCAGCCGATCTTTCGTCCTTCTGGAAAGACTTCGTTCCTGGGAGTTCTAAGACGCCCTAGTCCCGGTGTCCGGAAGAATTGGGAAAAGACTTTAAAGTGAGAAGAAAAAAAAACAAGCAAATTTACTAAACATCCCGTCTAGTACACCCTCCGGGCTCTTTCTGCCTTTCATTGGCTGCTTTAAAAATTTAGAAAAACTGTAGAAAACGGAGAACAATGCAAATAACTTTTGTTTCTAGAAATGCAAATTAACTGTGTCTCCTGGGGTGGAACTGGTTACAGTTAGTGCTCGACTTACGACCATGATTGGTTCCGACAGACCGGTCGTAACACGATTTGGTCGTAAGTTGAGTAGGCTATATGCACGCGGGGATGGTAGTGCTGCCGGAAGCTGGTTCGCACTGTCGTACGCCCAGCTGGGCAACGTTTGCGCTGCCAGACACGGAGCCGTCGTGGCTAGCGATTGTGGTCATAAAGTCGAATGGTCGTAAGTTGCATAGGTCGTACGTCGATCAATACCTGTATTGGCCTCTGGTAGACCCGCCATGCATGTTGGTGAATTTGATTCAGGTTTCCTTAATGCTTCTAGAGTGGGTGGGGCTTTGGTCCCTGCTTTGAACTGATTGTAAGATCTGATTAGTTCCCTCATTCATTCATGAGTTAAACAGTGTCTTAGGTGCTCTTTCAAGTTTCAGCAAGAGTCTCGATTTTGCCTTTTGGACACACTCTTCTTTTGTGCTTCTCCCTGTGCCTACCTTCCAAGCCATTTCTTCTCTTTCTTCGCTAACTCTCCCTCCTTCACAACTTAGATGAAGCCTTCAGTCTCGTGCTCAGGTCTCTGTGCTGCTCCATCTACCAGCTTTTACAGGTGATCCAGTCCAGCCTGCCGAATTAACGATCAACAACATGTTAAGAACTCTCAAGCTTGCATGCCCAGCCCCATCCGCCACCACGATGCCAGACTAGTGAATCTGGTCTCCTGGAAAGACCTTTCAGTGCCTAATGGGCACCTAGAACCAGACGTGTCCAAAATACAGGGTGGGGTTCACACTTCCCATGCCTTCAGAACTATTCTTCCCCACAGGGAGAAGTGCAAAAGAAGAGTGTGTCCAAAAGGCAAAATCAAGACTCCCATTGAAACATGAAATGAGCACCTAAGACGCTACTTAATTCATGAATGAATGGGAGAACTAAGCAGATGCTACACACAGATCAGAGGAGGGGTCAAAGCCCCACTCGTTCTAGGGGCACTGAGGAGCCCTGACACCCTCTGTCCAAGCCACCGTCCACTTTCACCTGAAACACCATCAACCCTCACATGGGACACTCAATGGCTTCCTAACGAGCGTCCTCACGACCCAGCTAGTCTTCAGCTCTTGGCCAGCATGACCTTTCTAAAGCACAAGTTGGATTTTGTCTCTGTCCTGTTTAAAACCGTCCTGGCTTCCCGTTGAGCTTACAGTAAAGTTCAAACTGTTCAGCCATGGTTTTCGGACCCTAAGAGATCCGACCCCAGCTGCCTCTCCAGTCTCATCTCTGTTCTTCCTTTCACTCACTGCATTCGGTCACGCTGGCCCGCCTGTCCCTCCCACTGCGGGAACTTTGCATTTTCTGTTCCCTCTACTAGACATGCTCTTCCTGCAGATATGTGCATGGTGAATTTCCTCACTTTCTTCAGGAGTCACCTCAAATGTCACCTACTCAAACAAACTTTTCTATACCCCCCTTTAAAAGTGGCATTTCCCATTGCCCTCTGACTCCTTCCACTGACTTACTTTCTGTGTAGCATTTGCCATCAGCTGACATTATATATATATTTCATCTTAATGTATTTTTATTGCTATCCTGTCTGCTGAAATGAACATACTTTTGTCTATTTCATCCATCACCGTATATCCAGAATCTAGAAAGGTACCTGGCACATAGTAGGTTCTTAAAAGACGTTTATTGGTTGATCAATCACTTTCCCTACAAGAGCCAGTTCCCTTATAGGTGAATATAAATAAAATTTATGATATAAATAGAAAGATGGGGATTCAAAAAGCAAAATAAAACACTGCAAGTAAAGAAAGAAGAACGAACAAACTCATATGGACAAGAAAAGCCTGAAGTTTTATGCACCTGCCTATCTCTGTCTCTCCAGTTCCACCCGGCAAGTCTCTCTTGAAGGCTTAATATGTGCTTGGCACTGTTCGGGATCTAGGATACGGAGATAAATATAACCTTGCCTTTAAGAAACTCAGTTTGGGGAGGGGAGCTTTGTACACAGATATAGACAGCTAACAATCTAGGAAGACGCTATTCTGTAGAGGCACCATGCAAAGAAGAGTGGAAACCCAAGGTCAGTTCGACTAGAGAAAGTTAGGATAGACTTCCCAGAGGAGGGAATGACTCTTGAAAAATGGACAAGAATTTGATGAGCAGATTATGAACAAGAAATAATTTGCAAAAAATTATTTTATAGGACTACGATATTTGTTGTATCAGTCAGGATGATCAAGGTTATGCTGAAGTAACAAACATCCCCCATAGCCCAGTGTTTTAAAACAACAGCAGATCATCTCTTGCTGAGACCACACATCCATCACAGGTCCTCAGGCAGCAGGGACAGTGAGCAGGGAGGCTCTATGCAGAGATGTCCCTCAGGTCCGGGGTGTAGGGAGCAGTTGTATGCTTAAGCTCCTCCACTGCCGTGCAGAAGAAGAGTGCTCTTGCAGTCACATGCCAGCGTTTTAAATGCTTCGCCTACTTCTCCCCACAATCCATGGGGAGGGGCTTGTACCATGTTCACTACCCCCTGCAAAGGAGACACAACAGGCAATCCTGCCATGTTCCTGCAGAGAAAAAAATGAGGCAATCTGGCAGGCAGCACTAAGAGCTACCCCCAGGGCACAGCAGACCGTGACCGGCCTCCTGATTCCACACTTTCCTTCTTCCTATGACAGTGGCCTGGTGAGGCTGAGGCAGGTGCTCAGCCTGGCTAAAGAGTGGCATCCCCAGCCTGGGCTGCTGCTAGGTGTCATCATGCAGGGGGTGGGGGGGACAGGGAGGGGGACCAGGATTGGGCAAAAGCTGGGAGAGACGGACTATCCGTCTGTGGTCAGGTGGAGTTGGAGCTGCCCCCCGACCCTGCACCACCTCCACCTGCTGCCTGCTGTCTGTGCAGCTCCCTGGGGCGTGCTCACCGTGGAGCTGAGCATTTCCACGGCATGCAGGCTCCAACTCTGTCTCAGGTGCACTCCTCACCGGACTGTGACCGGCAGGACCTGGGCTTCCCTATCTCATCCTGCGTCCCTGCAGAGGCCCCACCCCCCACACAGAAGCCTCAGCACACGCGGAATGTGCAGCCAGTGCCGCTGGAGTAAGTCGGTGATGAGGGAGGAACACAGACACGAAGGGACCGTTGCACTTGGTCCAAAAACATCTGCAGCCCCACGGCAGCTTGGTTCCTTGGCTTCCCCTGAAGTGCTTTAAAAATCAACTACAGTAAGAACTCATCTTTGGAATGGCCATCCACGTATTTTACGAGTAATCCTGAGAAAGCAGCATCACAGAGCCCAGTAAGCAGTGACAGTCACTATGGCAATTAACCCAAGTCGTCCTTCTCTTTCAAGACCGCAGCACCAGCGAAGCACAGGAGATGCATCTCCAGGGAGTGCCAGGGATGAAGATGATTTCTGAAAGCTCCTGATACCTGTTCCACAATGTCTAAAATCACAGTTTTGAATTCCTAGTTGAGTTACCAGCGCTGCGGGGTTCCAGAGAGAGCACACACGGGTAGCCACTGATTCACATACACCTCAGCCCTGGGAGTCCTGTTGGTTACAGGTAGCCATGCGGCAGCCACCAGACTCTGTCCTCTGCCTGCTGTGTTTTGGGAGTAGAGCTTGTGCTGGGAAGTACAGTTCCCGAAATAGTCTCCGTCGGCCTCCCTGGGTGATACATTAGAAGTAGCGAGAAGCTTCCATGTCTGCCCGGGTGGGGAGACCAACAGGCCTGGACTTGCTAAGCAAATGTGTTTCCTCTTTGGAAAATGACTATTCCCTGCAGCTCCCTGCCTGGACAGAGTTGGTGCATAATGGACCTTGACTGTGTGTGGGTGTGAGGAACAGGAGGGCCAGAGGCGGGCGCGGGGGCCGGAGGACCGGGGAGCATGTGCTTTTCAAAGTGAAAATGAACCATAATGACCCAGAAGGGTGTTGATGGGACTCCCAGTGGTGGAATACGTGAGAACGCTGCCCATTTTGTCATTGAGACGCCGTTGATTCTGGGACATGGCTGTGCCTGCGTGCTCTTCATCACGGTGGAAATGGCTTGTCTTAGTAAGCTCTGAACCAAATGCAGGAGGCTTTCAGAGCCACACCGCTACAAGGTCATTTGGCCGTCTGCAGAGCTCCCCCAAAGCAAAGCAAATGCAGGACATGGGAGTCAGGAGAAAAATCCAGAAGGAGGCGACCAGAGTTTAAGGGGGCCAAGATTTCACAAATAAAAGCAAAAGGGCGCATAGTTACACTGGGATCTCAGGTACACAATATTTTTTTTTTCACATATAAGTATGTTCAAGTATTGCATGAGACATACTCACTCTAAAATAAATAATACCCCATCGTTGATCCCACCTGCGCTCTGGCAGCCCTGTGCCGGCAGCGGAGCTCTGCCTGCGGCATCTTAAATGGGTTTGACTTGTCATCATTTCTGAAGGTTGAGTTTTTGTTTCTGAACATTTAAACCTCTTGACAGAAAGGAGGAGATTAGCTTGGCAAGTACGTTAGTGGGTAGCTCCCATGCTGCTGTTTGCCACGGCAGGCCCCTCTGTTAGACCGTTCTTTTTTTTTAAAAAAACGGAGTCTTGCTCTGTCACCAGGCTGGAGTGCAATAGCGCAGTCTCGGCTCACTGCAACCTCCACTTCCTGGGTTCAAGCGATTCTTCCGCCTCAGCCTCCGCAGTAGCTGGGACCACAGGCACGTGCCACCATGCCTGGCTATGTTTTTTGTATTTTTAGTAGAGACGGGGTTTCACCATGTTGGGCAGGATGGTCTCGATCTCTTGACCTTATAATCCGCCCGCCTCAGCCTCCCAAAGTGCTGGGATTACAGGCATGAGCTACCGCGCCCAGCCTATTAGGCCGTTCCTGCATTGCTGTAAAGTAATACCTGAGGCTGAGTAATTTATAAAGAAAAGAGGTTTCATTTTGTCTTGTGAAGCAGATGGTGCCAGCGTCTGCTTCTGGTGAAGCCTCAGGAAGCCTCTGATCATGGTGAAAGGTGACAGGGAGCCAGCATGTCACAGGGTGGGAGATGGAGCCAGAGGTTGAGGGGAGAGGGGTCACATACATTTAAGCAGTGAGATCTCCAGTGAACTGCCTGAGCAAGAACTCACTCACTGAAGGAAATAATGTATACAGTGGCCCATTTCCAAGACAAAGTGCCTTAAATTGGCTTAGATCAGCAAACTACAGAAAAGACAGTATATACTAGGCCCCTGCTTGGATAGTGGAGGCCTGCTTCTCAGCCCCCCAACCCCCTTGGTTGCCCTCACCTGACCTGAAGAACTTTAGTTTGAGAGGAAAGTTTGTTGGATGGGCGCAGTGGCTCACACCTGTAATCCCAGCACTTTAGGAGGCCGAGGTGGGCAGAACATGAGGTCAGGAGTTCGAGACCAACCTGGCCAAAATGGTGCAACCCTGTCTCTACGGGGGAAAATAAGGGAGGGACATCAGGGGGTGGGGAGTTGGGGAGAGATAGCATGGGGAGAAATGCCAGATATAGGTGAAGGGGAGGAAGGCAGCACATCACACTGCCATGTGTGTACCTATGCAACAGTCTTGCATGTTCTTCACATGTACCCCCAAACCTAAAATGCAATTAAAAAATACAAAAAAATATGCTGGGCATGGTGGCACATGCCTGTGATCCTAGCTACTCAGGAGGCTGAGGCAGGAGAATCATTCGAACCCGGGAGGCAGAGGTTGCATTGAGCCAAGATCATGTCACTTGTTGTTGCCCTGCCTGGGCAACAGAGCAAGACTCCATCTCAAAAAAAAAAAAAAAAAAAGATGAAAGTTTACCAGCCTGCAAAATAGCTCGCTTTGTCTGTTCTCATCAGCCTGCCCAGCTACTCAGGTCATAAATCAAATACTTGAAGAGCCCCTGAGCTGACTAGGATTGCAATGCATCGTGGGCTGCAACAAAACGCAGCAAAACAACCCTCAAAAACAAAACACCTAAAGCCCCTGCCTAACAATCAATAGACAGCGTCCGGGAAGATTATAACCCCCTAGCACTCAGCCTATGAGGAACCGGGGGGGGAGGGGCCTGCGCCCCGGGGAGTAAGCTGCTTGCTGAAACTCTGTCGGTTGTGTCCATGCATCAGACACCCGACCTTGCAAAACCATCATTAAAAGTCTCACATTCGCCATTCTCCGGGTGTCTGAGTCCTTTCTTTGGGTTTGGATGGGTGAGTTTGTTTCTCACCTCATCACGAAGGGGACAGTGCTGAACCATTCACGAAGGAGTGTTAGGGTTCAGGGGAGCCCTCAGCTGCCCTAAGAGGACATGTCTCCAAAGTCCTTGGTCTCCCGCTCTCTCAAGAATGAGGCAGGGGACCATGGCAGGTGCGCTCGCAAATACCAGGCCCCAAACAGTTTGCAGAAAGTGATATATTTCGATAGAAAAGAGAAAAAAGGAGAGGAAGAGAGAAAGCTTCCACACCTAGTGGAAGGGGACCCCAGAGGGGAAATCCAGGAGAAAGACGATTTCCACAAAGAGAGTGTTTGTGGAAGGCGACCCAAACATGGAGTCCAAAGGAGTATGGAAGAAGGGGGCTTTTAG
Organism: Cebus imitator; assembly: GCF_001604975.1. Taxonomy (NCBI): domain Eukaryota; kingdom Metazoa; phylum Chordata; class Mammalia; order Primates; family Cebidae; genus Cebus; species Cebus imitator. The sequence continues at coordinate 1,318,355 of NW_016107878.1, read as the reverse complement.
CCTGGGAGGAACCCCCACCTTCTCCAAGACCCCTGGCCAGTGAAAAGAGTTCCTTAGACGTTTCCCGGGAGTGATTGACTTTTGATTCTTCCCGAGTCTGCGAAAATTAAAACAGAGACCATTAAATCTCCCAGATGGAGAGAGATGGGAGCGGGGCATGGTGCTGGCAAGTTCTTGCCCTTAAAACTACACCCCCTCATGGGCCTGGAAAGAGAACACCTTCCCTCAGGAGCCACCCCCATGATGCAATCACCTTCCACCAGGCCCACACCTCCAACACTGGAGACTGCGATTCCACATGAGATCTGGAGGAGACTAATACCAAAACCGTGACAGCTTCCTCCACCCTCTGTGCAGGCTGCACCCACAGCTGCTCCAGGGCTCCATGGCTGACAGTGGTGCTATGCAGAAAGCGTGCTCGTCGTCTTTAGCAAACTCTGTGGGGTAGGGATCCTTGCCCCATTTTAAAGATAACGGTGTAAGGCTCAGAAAATGGCAAGAACTGGTGCAGCTCATGCCGCACATTAGCCGGGGCTCTTTAGCTGAAAAACAGGTTCTGTCTGGCGTAAGCTGAACAGAAATGTGTTAGAAGAGTAAAGGGCAGCACAAACACGGCCAGAAGGAAGGGAAAACGCTGCAGAACTGGTGAGAGGCGCTGTCCATGGACACAGGCCCTGCCAGCCCCAGACACCAGCCACTGGGCCGCACGGGCCACCCCCACTCTCAGCCTCCGTTTCCCATGGTTCTGAGCCACAGTTCAGGGCAGACATCTGACTGCACGCAATTTACAGTGGCTGCATCTGACTGCCCCGGTTTTTAGGTCAGGGGCATCTCATTGGGCAAGACATTCAGGGAAAAACACCTGATTGGACAAGTCACTCAGTGTAGGCTCCTGAGTGGCTGAGTTGGGACACATTCCCATGCCCAGCTTCCAGGGTGGCTGGAAAGCAGAAGGGACCAGTGCTTTTAGAGTGTGTGTGGGGGGGAGTGAAGGGCCACGGCTGGGGAGGGCTGGCTAGTGGGCACGGCAGGTGCAGACATGGGAACCAGTGGGAAGGAGGCAGGCAGCAGGCTCTCCATGGTGACAGGGGAGGTGACTAACCCAGAAAGACAGGTTATCCTTACGAAGAGCTAAGGGTGAAGGTCCTGGAGAAAAACAGCACCAACAACCAACCTCTGTGCTCAGCCATGAAGCCATGGGGAGACAAGGGAACCTGGGTGGGCCCAGTCCCCAAACCCCTGCTCTTTGCATTTTCTGTGCGGTCTCTCAGCTAGCCTGGCCCCTGGGTGGGCTCACAAGCCATGGGCTGCCCCCTCTGTAAGCCCTCCAGCACCACCTTTCAGAGTCCAAGCAGCAGAGCACCTCACCAGAAAGCGCTGCCTGTGGAACAAAAAAGTGAGCTCCGTTTTTGTAAAACGGCTCGGCGCCGATTCTGGTCCTGCTCTAAGTCAAAACCTTTCTCGCTGAATATCTGGTCACCCCTGCAGATCAGCCGACTGCACAGATGAGGACGGCCGCCATATGCTCCGGCTTGCCAGGACGATCCCGCTTTACACCTGTTGCCTTGGTGGAATTATTGATGGCACTGGTGCCCGTTCTCAGAACCGTGCAGTGTGGATGACGGTCGGTCCCTGACAGATGAGGAGCAATGCTGAGCCACAGATGGGCTTGGCACGCCACAGTGCGATTTCACCGCTGCGTACCTGGATGTGGTCTTCCTCGTAACTGCCTCTCCTCATTTGTACTGCTAGCGCTTCCTTCGTTACTCTTCCCAGAGACATACATTGAGATGAATAAACGACATTGTGGCCTCTGGCTCCCAGGGTCCCGTCTTCTCTGCTGCACTCTCGGAACACAGCAAAGGTCAGGGCTGCTCCGTCATTCTAGTGGCTTATGAGGAAGCTTCCCTGCAGGTGACACAGAGCCACCTCCAGAGCCCAGCAGTTTCCAGGGCTGTCTCCAGCTTCTGAGTTCTGTCTCAGGCCCGCAACATCGAGGCTTGGCAGTATCTCCTCTGTTCACATCAGCCTTCCCTACCAGAGGCCTTGGGCTCGCAGCTTCGCCGGTGAGCCGCCCCTCTGCTTGCTGTGCCCAGTCCCAGGGCAGCCACAATGGCAACTCCCTGGCCTCATCTATCCCCCGTTCTCCCCAGGCCAGGAGCCCCTGCTCAAATTGACTTCTGCCCAAACCAAACAGCACAGCCAGCTGACTAGGGGGGAGGTTTTGGGCCAAGCAAAGGACGTGGGCTCAGAAGGACTGAAGGGTGGGCAAAGTAGCCACACAGCCCAGAGGCCAGCTGGCAGAAGCCAGTGCTCAGCAGTCACCCTAGCTCCATCCCTCTGTGGAGGCTGAGCTGTCCACCTCCCTGCACAAGCCAGGTTGACTGCAAGCTCTGGGCCATCCATCACCACACCAGGCTGCGCCAGACCTGGGCTGCATTAACAGGAGTATTATGTCCAGGACAAGGGAGGTGAGAGCCCAGCTGGGCTCCTGGATGACACTGTGGAGCACAGCATTTGTTTCCTAGCAGCAGACTCTGGAAGGGGATGGATCCCCTTCAGAATGGATCCCGAAGAAATGGTCCCGGGAGCAACTAAAGGCAGGAGCCCTGCAGCCTAGAGAAGAGCCAAGGCCAGGAGAGGGCAAGCTGCTTTCTCCTGTGGAAGGTGTTTCCTATGAAGGCGGAGGCCTGGCCTGCACACCCCAAAAGGCTGAGCGATAGGCTGGGGTCAGTTCAGCGTGACAGCAACTCCTGCTGAGCACCTATCCTGTGCTTGGCTCTGAGAGGACGTTGTGCACACACTCTCTTTGGAAGGCTAGAGACCTCTCTGCACTGGAAGTCCTGCAATGCCCCCACCAACCCCAGACACTCAGGGAGCTTCTGTAACTTGCGCGCATCACATAGCCAGAGCCTGAAGTCCCATCAGGCTCCAGTCTTGTCTGCACTCCAGACCACAGGTGCTTCTCCGCATACAGAACCTTCTAGTACTGCAGCCATGTGTCCACACTGTTATAGCCCCTGGGGTGACAGAGGAGGTGACTGGCTCTGTCCCTGCTTCCTGAAGCTTCCAGGTTGGCTGCAGAGTGAGTGTCTTGGGAAGTAGCCAGTCCCTGGATAAGGACCGTTCCCACAGACACAGACGCACGGACCGCAGATGTGGACTCAGGCACCCCTCGGGACCTTGGTGCAGGCAGCTTCTCAGTCATTACCATGTGGAAACCGTCTGAGAAGCTTCTGGAGAACCTCAGTCAGCTCCCATCCCCCAGCCAGGGACAGGACCCTGGGGTGCACTGCAGTGTGACCCTCTCTGAGACCTGTCTACTGTTTTCCTCTAACCAGCAAAGCCTGGGGAGGCTGGAGGGCTGAGGCTGGGGAGGGCTGGCTAATGGGCACGGTAGGTGCAGAGATGGGAGCCAATGGGAAGGAGGCAGGCAGCAGCCTCTCCATGTGCACAACCCGGGGGAGGGTCCTGGAAATGGCCATCCTCCCAGCTCAGCCCAGCTGGGCAAAGACCCACGGGGTGCTGGGGAAATGCAGGATCCAGTCCTCCTCCCTCCTTCTTCTGGGCCCAGCCTGGGCTCTGCCCCTCCCCTGATGCATGTGTGTCCTGCTGGGAGGTCCAAGGACTGCTTCACAAATGAGAAGACCACAGGAAGATGCTTCCTCAGGACACCATGCTGCCACATGACTCTGAAACCTCCAACCCCCGGGTGTGATTCCAGGACCAGTCTGTCCAGTACCACGGTGACCACTCCACACCCCCCGTCCTGGCTTTTCTCTGTGACCACCATGGCCTGGGTCTACTGAGCACTTACTACCTGCTAGGAACTGAGTGAGATGCTGTACACATCATATTCTTGGGTTTTCCCAATCGCCATCTGTATAGATGGTCTTAATCCCACCCCCATCGAGGCAAAGTTTGGGGAAATTCTGTAACATGCCCCAGGCAGCAGAGCTAGGAAGGGGTGGAGCCCGAGTCTGAGTACAGAACCCAGCTCTCCATCACTCTGAACTGGGTGGCTCCAGGATCTGGGAGCAATCATTATGCAAGGACACACCAGTCACTGGAGTACAATGAGCTGCGGAAAGGAAATGATCAGCCCCTTGGTGGGCCAGCCGTGCCCTGCTGGCCAGGTGTCATTGGCCTGGTGAATGGGCCCTCAGCCATCCAACCCCTTCTGGAGGGGCTTCCTGTATTACAGCCAGAAACCTAAAAACTACATTTCCCAGGTGTCCTTGCAGCTTGGGCTCTGTATGCAAATTAGACATAGTATGCAAATGAGTTTCCTCCACTTATATGCTTTTGTGAGTCACAGCCGCTCTCAGCCTCTGTCTTGGGCACTGCCATAGGGATGTGGGGCTTTTAGCCTGTGACCACTTGCTTTATTGGTGCCAAGAGGCAGCTGTGCAGGTGGCAGTGGCTGACCCCTGCATCACAGCCCTATGGAACATTCTGGAAGTCAGTGTTTCCAAGGGCAGCCTTCTCCCCATTTTCATGCCTGAGGCTTTCCTGGATATCCAAGCAAGGACTTGCCACCCTGGCCAGTCCACTGCTCTTATCTTAAACCCTCAATCAGACTGTTTCCTGCAGCCCAAACTTCCCTGATGACTCCGGTGATTTTCATTAAAGGCAGAAGGAAGGCAAACTCTTAAACATTATGCCTGTTTTACAGAATAGGGTGCTGAGCCCAGAGGGGATAATCAACCCAGCGTCCTGCCAGAGCTGTTCCTGGCACTAAGACTACTCTCTGGACTCTTGGATCTGGGCAAGAAAGGGATGGCGTGTAGACAGAATGAAACTTTCCCACCTTGAATCCCAGAGTCCTTCCTTCCCAAAGGAGCTTTAGTGTCACCTCTTCCTCCAGTGACCAGCACAACTGCATCGAAGAGCTGCAAGTGATAGGGTGCATGTCATTTGTACAAAACACATTTTACAAAGCAGAGAAATAAAAACCAGCCGTTCTGAGTCGATTATGCAACTTATGATCCATTGTAATAGATGCATATGATATGCAGATTTATGCACACGCTTCAGAATGTGAAACTGCATAGGCTTCTCCCTTGCTCCTCTAAATCTCTTTGGCAAAAGGCAGGGTTCGCATCGAGGTGCATTTGAACACCAAACTGAGCTTGAATAAAGAGATTAGAGAAAAGGGAAAGGCTGGCCCATCACTTTCCATCTCATTTCAGCTACAGTTTTGTAGATCTATCTTCAGGGTGAAGCCACAATGCTTTTCATGTCCCTCACGCAGGCCAAGCATCTGGGAAAGTGCTGGATGTTCCCACCTGCGGCTGTGGCTGTGGCTACAGCTGTGTCCTCAATGGCCAGTGCCAACCAGGGTGCCCATCAGGGCTGACTCCTGCCCAAGCCCCCTCAAGGCAATGAGACTTCAAAAGGTGGAAGCCTCTCTGTTCTGTGGCTCAGGCAGGTTTGCAATGTGTGAGGAGAGGAGTAGGGTGGAGAAGCTTTGCGGGAGGCTGGAGGCAGGATTTGCACTGAATCGAGGGTCTACCAGGTCCTCCCAGGACACAGATGTGAAGAGGCAGTTTTCCCTGCTCTGGTGTCCCCAGGCTGAGCCAAAACTCAGAAGCAGGAAGTAAGCTGGACTGGCCCTCTGCTGGCAGCCCAGCCCAGGCTCATATCCCCAGGTCTACGAGGGCAGCCCTGGAGACCCACCTTAGCCCCTTGTCATGAAAGGGCTCCCAGCAAGGCTTAGCATAGGAGGGAGGAAGAGCCTTTGGGTGAGTAAGCCCCCCTTCTCCTACAGGAGGGGAACCCCGTCAGGGAGGGGCAGTGGCTGAGGTGTGCAGGGTCAGCTTGGAAACTGGCCTCTGATCCTGAACTCATGCTCCTGTTCCTTGATTTGAGTTCTCCGCCTTACACCCACATCAGGTGCCCCAGGCATTAACCTCTGGTGGTCAGCCGTCTGTGCAGTGCTGGGTGGCTGGTCCTGGCACCCCTGCTGTTTGCCCTTTCCTGAATGCCCCTATCCAAGGAACAGCAGTGGGATCGCCCCTGGGTTCTCAGGGACCTGTCCTAACTTCGGATCCAGGAGGCTTTTTTGTGTTCCCAGTCAGCCAGCCCAGGTGAGTCCACAGGCACCTTCAGGCCTCAGGATACACATACCCTGTGCTGAAGATGCACAGCCAAGTCCCAGGCAGTCCCCAGCATCTCGGTGCAGAAACCAAGCCCCCCAGGCAGACTCAAAAGCAAATGACGGGGCTGGGCCTGGGGCAAGGCACTGGGAACCTGGGCTGGACCAGAAGTGAGGTGCTCAGCATGAACAGGGATGCAAGGCCCGTGTGTTCGCTGCGGTGCAGGCGTGCAGCCTGGGAGTGGGGACGGGGGCATGGATGCAGAGGTGTGATGTGCCACATGGAACAAGTAGAGGCGGGTGTTCACGCGAGCCTCCTGAGGGACAGGGAGGAGGCCTCAGAGGCCACTGCTGGCTTCCTGCCTGTAGCTGCTCTGGTGTGGGGATGGGAGAGACAGAGCCACCCAGGGAAAAGGGCTTGTGGCCTGGATGTGCTGTTTGGAAGCCAGAGGCTGGAAAAACAGACCCGGCCGATTTGGCAGATGGGGCTTCAGATGTTTTCCGTGTTTCTCTGCATCACACAGACCACAGCAGGACCGAGAGGCTTGGACAACAGGAGATCATGTGCTTATCTGCACGTGGCCCCTCCCTTGAGGCAGACCCATGCCTCCCGAGGTGCGGTAGTTTGAGTGAGGAAAGCAGCCTCCCGGCGTCCAGTGGCCCATGCACCCAAATGTGCACATCTGTGTGGACCTCATCAGCACCGGCTCTGCGTGAGCCCCGAGACGGCATCGAGCCTGCAGCCCCTGCTCCTCCGACCTCAGGGCTTGCACACCTCCTCTTCGAGGAAGCGCATGGCCTAAGGACGTTATTGAAGTTGCCAGGCTGCAAGCCCGACAGCTCCCTGACTCACCTCTCCGCCTCCGCTGGGGCTGCTGCTCGGATGCCACACATCCACAGTCCACCCACCGGGCAAAAGTGCAGCCACCTGTCTGCTGGGCATCCCCGGAAGAGGACAGTCATGGCCTTTAATACCCCAGACAATCCAATCACCAGTGACAGATTTTTTTTTTCCCATTTATTTATTTTATTGCATTTTAGGTTTTGGGGTACATGTGAAGAACATGCGAGATTGTTGCATAGGAACACACGTGGCAGTGTGATTTGCTGCCTTCCTCCCCATCACCTACATCTGGCATTTCTCCCCCTGCTATCTCTCCCCAGTTCCCCACCCCCCACCGTCCCTCCCCTATTTCCCCCCAACTGACCCCAGTGTGTAGTGCTCCCCTCCCTGTGTCCATGTGTTCGCATTGTTCAACACCCGCCTATGAGTGAGAACATGCGGTGTTTGATCTTCTGCTCTTCTGTCAGTTTGCTGAGAATAATGGTTTCCAGGTTCCCTGGCGTTGGTGTTGGGAAGGCTGGGTGTCACGGAATCTGCCTGTGGCTGGCTCCTCCATGTGGACCAACGAGGACTGGCACCTCTGGATCGGCAGTGAAACCAGGAGTGGGCTGTGCTGTTGACACCTTGGAAGGGGCCCCTGGGGCCAGGCCAGCTGTTGCTGAATTGTAATTGAATGGTGCTGAAACTGGGAACATCCTGGCACCCTGCAGGGAACACCTCCTTCCCCGCCCGTCAAGCACCGTGAACTCAATTTACCAAGCTCTTCCCTGACGCGGCCGTGACGCTTCCTACTGAGTTGGACCCGGTGCAAACTTGTGGCCGCCCGCAGGGTCTGTGAAGGCTCTGGAGGAAGAGGTCACCGGGACCAGGCTTGTTCTGGGAACAGATGACTACATGCCTCATCCTGAAACACTGAACATTGCTTCCCACAGCAGCTGACACCAGTAGGATCCAGGCCCCCGCTGGCTTCCCCCACCCCCCGCCCCATCCCAGGGGAAATGGGGTTTTTGCAATACCACCTGCATTCCTTTGCTGGGGCTGCCTTAACAAAGCCCCACAGACGGGTGGCTTAAACAACAGACAGTTGCCATCTCACAGTCCTGGAGGCTGGAAGGCCGACATCAAGGAATGGCAGGCCTGGTCCCTCCAGAGGCCTCTCTCCTAGGGTTGCAGACGCCGCCTTCCCCTGAGTCCTCACGCCGTGTGTGCCTGTGTCCTCATCCCTCTTCTGATAATTTAAAATGTGCGCTCTGAATGAAGAGACCCCCCCCACCCCACAAAAACGCTCTGTGTGAGCAACATGACTGTTTATTCACCCGGGTGTGGACGGGCTAATTCTGAAAATAGAGTCAGCGAAGGGCGGAGGGACAGGAGTTGGTTTTTTGGTTTGGGGTGGGCAGTGGAAAGTTACAGAGTTACAGTTTAGGGACAGCCGGGAGGGGTTGTAGGTTTGCAAGCTGGGTGGGGGTCGTAGGGTCCGGAGTCACGAGGTTGACCAAGGTCAGTTACAAAGTCCAATGGCCTTATCAGTTGGGGTGGGAATAAGGAACAGCAGAGAATGTCTCAGAGCTAAGTAGGCGCCACAGGGGGGCTGATCATTTCTTCCTCTTTCCATGGTCTTCCAGTTACTTCAGATTTTCCAGGAACTCATCTGGAGTGTCTGTGCAGGTCACAGAGGTTAACATGGCGCCCATGGGGCCATCAGTCAGCCTAAAAGCTGACTTACATGGTATACACCTTGGTCAGACGGGATCGGGGCCCACCTTCGTGAGCAGAGCAGGCCCACGTGGTTCTGCAGCCTCACCTTGGCTGTGTCACCTCCGCCGGCCTTCATTTCCCTCTGCCTCCCTGGAGGGCTGCATTCCTGTGTGTGGCTGCCTTCACACATGGCCACAAGCAGGATGGCTTAAACAGCACGGATTGATTCCTTCATAATTCTTCAGACCAGATGGGTGAGACTGGGGCGTCAGCTCGGCTGTGCCTCCTCCCAAGGGTCCAGGAGGGACCCTTCCAGCTTCTGGTGCCTGGGGGCCTCGTCGGCCTGTGACCACAGCGCTCCAGTCCCTGCCTCCCCTGCACGGGGCCTCCTGCACTTGTCTCCGTGTCTCCACCTGCTCTCTTCTCTCCTGGCATCGCTTGTCACTGGGTTTAGGGCCCATCTCGAATATCCAGGATGAATCTGGCTCAAATCTTTAACTGAATCACATCTTGCAAAGACCCTTTTCCCAAAGAAGGTCACATTCCCACGTGGTGGGAGTCGGGAAAGAAACACGTCTTTCTGGGGGACTCTTTCCCAGCTGCCAGGAGTAGGGACAGGGGCGCGTCTTTCTGGGACACTCTTTTCCCAGGTGGTGGGAGTTGGGATGGGGACACGTCTCTCTGGGGGACTCTTCCCAGGTGGTGAGAGTTAGCACGGGACGCATCTCTCTGGGACACTCTTTCCCCAGGCGGTGGGAGTTGGGATGGGGACACGTCTCTCTGGAACACCCTTTTCCCAGGTGGTGGGAGTAAGGACAGGGACATGTCCAATTTGTGTGGCTTGGCTCACATGAAAACCAGTTAGAAGCCTGGCAACCTTGGGGTCACTGCCTTGCTTCTAGCCCTGTCACCATGATGAGTTTGCATATTAGGCTTGTAATTTCTGCCAGAGCGGTTGTAATTTGCTACAGCCATCTGCATGCAGGTAGGAGGCGAGAGAGGTGATGTTCTGCAGGGCACTGGGGCCAAAGACTCGCCAGAAGTTGCCAACACAAAGGGCGGAAGGATGTCCCAGGTCACCCCCTGGCAGTCTCCAGGATGACCACACAAGAATGATCACGTCCTGGGCGTTCTGTGCCTGTGATCTGCCCTTGCCTGACGTTACCTCTGTTTCTCAGGATGCCCCGTGAGCTCAGTGTCGATACACGTCCAAAGAACCGTTTATGAAATGCACAGCCTGGCTCACAGCGTGTCCTGTAACCCAGAAAGGGTATACTTTCTGCTTTGAAGATAGGGAAACTGAGGCAGAGAGGATCAATGACTTTCCCCAGGTCAGGTGGAGAGCAGTAGCATGCAAAATTCAAAGCCCACACTCTCGTCCTCCCACCTTCCGCAGGGACTGCGCCTCCCTGCACCCTCCAACCTGCCCGTGATCAATGAGCAAGAGCTGCCATGCGCCAACTGCTTCTTAGGCTATTGTAGCATGATCTCATGCAAGCCACTCTGCCAGCAGGCATGTACTCGTCCATTGTCGCCCTGCTACAAAGAAAATACCTGAGGCTGGTAATGTGTGCAGAAAAGAGGTTTAATTGGCTCACGGCTCTGCAGGCTGTACGGGGAGCATGGCAGCATCTGCTCCTGGGGAGGCCTCAGGAGGCTTCCGATCGTGGCAGAAGGTGAAGTGGGAGTGAGGTGGCTCATATGCTGGGAGAAGGAGCAAGAGAGAGAGGCGAGAGGTGCCACACACTTATAAACCATGAGCTCTTGGGAGAAGTCACTCGGTATCACAAGGACAGCACCAGGAGGATGGCACTAAACCCTTCACGAGAGATGGGGTGATGATCCCATCACCTCCCACCGGGCCCCACCTCCAACGTTAGGGATTACAAGTCAACATGACATCTGGGTGGGGACACAGATCTAACCCATATCGGGGGTCATGGGGCCAGCTTTGACGATGAGGACGCGGAAGCTAAGGGAGGCTTTGGGATTTGCTGCCGTCAGGACACCCTGGGGTGGAGGAAGGAAGGTGAAAACCAAGGAACCCCAAACCCCCACATCCTGGCTCCTGGAATTCTCTTCCCAACATGCTCATGTATGAACATAGGCCTGGGAATACCTGATGCTCTGTGCCTCTCCTCACTTGTTCTGCTTTCTGATAACTCCTCACAGAGTAAGAGAGGGAGGGACCAGAGGAACAGCAGTGAATGGGTGCACGGATGGTCCCTGCCCTCAAGGAGCTTGGAGCCAGGTTGGGAAGAGGGGGTGGGTATTAGAGAAACATATGCAGGAGCAGCATGGTGGCTGGCTTGTACTGAGCACCCAACATTTCCTTTTTTCTTTTTCTTTTTGAGATGGAGTCTCACTGTGTTGCCAGGCTGGAGTGCAGTGGTGCAATCTCGGCTCACTGCAACCTCCACCTCCTGGGTTCAAGAGATTCCCTGCCTCAGACTCCTGAGTAGCTGGGACTACAGGCACGTGCCACTGCATCCAGCTAATTTTTTTTTTTCTCTTTGTATTTTTAGTAGAGGTGGAGTTTCACCACGTTAGCCAGGATAGTCTTGAGCTTTGACTTCATGATCCACTTGCCTTGGCCTCCCAAAGCGCTGGGATTACAGGCACGAGCCACCGTGCCTGGTCAGTATTTTAAAATTAAGAATATTGTTAGCATCTCTTGTATGCAGCTTAGTGTGTGTTGAGGAGCATGTTTTGGATATTAATGTTTATGGAATGTTTATGTGCACGGGACCAGGCTTAGGAGCTTCAGTTTGAAGACTGTTTCTCCTGCAGTGACCCTTCCAGGGCTGATTAAGCAGCTGCAGATGTGATGTGATTTTCCTGGCTCAACACTGCAGCTGGGACAAAGTGTGAGGCAGGTGAGAGGTGATGGTCAGAGGGACCTGCACTGCGGACCTCCTCCCCGCCTCAGGGCCGCTAGAGAAGGAAGCCTCAGCCCTAGCTCCTCCTTTCAGTGGGTGAAAGTGCAGTGCTCTGGATCAAAGCCCAACTCACCACTTGCTGAATTACCTTGAATAAGTCAGTGGGTGGACTGCCAGGCGGGGACCTGTGCCATCCTTCCGCCCTTTGTGTTGACAACTTCTGGTGAGTCTTTGGCCCCAGTGCCTTGCAGAACGCCGTGTCTCCCCCTTCTTACCTGCGTGCTGATGGCTGTAGCAAATTACAACTGCTCTGGCAGAAATTACAAGTCTAATATGCAAACTCATCATGGTGACAGGGCTAGAAGCAAGGCAGTGACCCCAAGGTTGCCAGGCTTCTAATTGGTTTTTCACGTGAGCCAAGCCACACAGATTGGACAGGTCTGATGCGGGCAAGTGCCATGAAATTAGGTGATGGATTTGGGATGATGTGTTTGCTTCTCAGTGTAACACAGGTTACACGGAGATGCCTAGCTGGCACCAACTGCACATTTGACAAGCCAGCAGCAGTTCCCTTTGAATTTGCTGGAGACAGAAGCAGTGACATCAAACTCATTGTCCTGGAAGGAGAAGGGAACTGGAGTTTTTCAAATGTGTTTGCTTATTTTCAGATTTACTAGAAAACAGAACAAAATAAAGCATGTCAGTGGTCTGTCTGGCCAGGAGTCTTGGCCCTCCTCCCTAGAATACAGGCCAAAGGCTTCAAGCAGGTTTGGGCTGATAAACCAGTTCTGTAAAGGAGCACAGCAGAGGGGTCAGAGGCTAGAAAAAAACATGGTTGGCAAAGGCAAAGCAGTCATCAGAGCAAAACTCAAATGTGACAGGTGTTAGAAAGATCAGACAAGGAACTTAAAGTGACTATGATTATCATGTTAAAGGATCTAATGGGAAAAAGTAGACAACATGCAAGAACAGATGGATAATGTAAACAGAGAGATAGAAACTCTAAATGCCAATCAAAAGAAAATGCTGGATGAAAAACTTAGTAAAAAGAATGCCTCCAAAGGGCTCATCAGTGACAACACAACCTGGACAGGGTCTGAGCAACTGGACAGTGCAATAGAAACCTTTCAGAGGCTGAGCGTGGTGGCTCATACCTGTAATCCCAGCACTTTGGGAGGCTGAGGGGGGCAAATCACCTGAGGTCGGGAGTTCGAGACCAGCCTGGCCAACATAGAGAAACCCCATCACTACTAAAAATGCAAAATTAGCGGGTGTGGTGGCTCATCCCTGTAATCCCAGCTACTAGGGAGGCTGAGGCAGGAGAATTGCCTGAACCTGGGAGGCGGAGGTTGTGGTGAGCCGAGATCACGCCACTACACTCCGGCCTGGGCAACAAGAGCGAAATTCCATTTAAAAAAAAAAAAAAAGGAACAAAAAGAAAGAAAGTAAACCTTTCAGAATGAAATCCAAAGAGAAAAAAGACTTGAGTAGAAAATAGAACACACAGGAACTGTGGGGTCATCTCAAGGATCCAATGAAGGCCAGGCGTAGTGGCTCATGTCTGTAATCCCAGAACTTTGGCAGGCTGAGGCAGGTGGATTACTTGAGGCCAGGAGTTCAAAACCAGCCTGGGCAACATAGTGAGATGTCATCTCAACAAAAAATGAAAAAAAAAAAAAAATTAGCCAGGCACGATGGTATGTGCCTGTCATTCCAGCCACTCGAGAGGCTAAGCAGGGAGGTTCCCTTGAGCTCAGGAGTTCAAGGCTGCAGGGAGCTATGATCATGTCACTGTATCCGGCCTGGCTCACAGAGTGAGACCCTGTCTCAATCAGAAATAAAAACAAAGAGGTAACATTCGTGTAAATTGGAATACTACAAGAAGAAAATATAGAGGAGAGAAATATTTGAAGTAATAATGGGAAAGTCTTTTCAGAATTAATGAGAGATAAGTATACATGCAGAAAGCTTGTCGAACACTAAACATGATAAATATCAAACACACCACCCCAGGCACAGTGCATTAAAACTGCAGAAAGCCAGAGACAAAAAAAAAAAAAAAAAAAAAAAAAACTCTTGAAAGAAGGCAAAGGATTAAAACAGCTGATCTATAGGGGAACAATGGTGAACATTACGTGGGCTTCTCATCAGAAACCATGCCAACAAGAAGAGAGTGGCATAAAATACTTCATGTTGAAATTAAAAAAACAAACAAACAAATAAGGCAGAGCATGGCAGTTCCTTGGGAGGCTAAGATGGGAGGGTGACTTGAGGCCAGGAATTTTACAACAGCCTGGGAAAGATAGTGAGACCATGTCTTTACAAAAAATAAAAACAGAAAATTAACCAGGCGTTGTGGCACACACCTGTAGTCCCAGCTACTTGGGTGGCTGAGGCAGGAGGATCCCTTGAGCTGATGAGTTCAAGGCTATAGTGAGCTTCTACTGCACTCCAGCCTGGGTAACAGAGTGAGACTCTGTCTCTACGAATATAAAATATATTTTAAAAATTAAAACCAACAAGAATTCTATATCTAGAGAAATTATCCATTAAAATTTAAAAATAAATACTTTCTCTGAGGTTTTGAAACAAATGAAAACACTGAGGGAATTTGTCATCCATAGACCAGCGTGCTTCGAAATGCTTCAAAGAAGCTCTTCATGCAGAAAGAAAATGGTATAGGTCAGAAACTTGCATCTACACAGAGAAAGGGAGATCATCAAAGAAGGAATAAATAAAAGTAAAATAAAATCTTTTCTTTTTCTTATTCTTAATGAACTTAAAAGATAACTTTTTCCATAAGCAATAATGGTAACAATGTACTGGGTTACATATATTGGATTATAGCATATGGATGAGTGATGTGAATAACGGCAACGTCACAAAGAACAGGAAAGAGGAATGGAGAATACCGTTATAAGTTACTTCTACCACACACATACAGTAGTATAGTGTGTTTTCAGGTGAATTTAGATTAGTTTAAAATGTACATTGTAAACTGTAGGACAATGACAAAAAAATGTGTACAAGAGATAGAATTTCAAAACCAGAAAAGGCAGAAAGGGGAGGGAAAAATGACAAACGAATGCAACAAATACAAAACAAATATGTCAATCACCATTTTACATGTGAATAGTCTAACAACACCAATTAAAAAAAATAAAGACTACCAGTCTAGATTAAAAACAAGATGCAACTATATGCTGTCTACAAGAAACCCACTTTAAAGACCCAGCTAGGATAGAAGTTAAGAGACAGAGAAAAACAGACCATGCTGACACCAATCAGAAGAAAGCTGGAGCAGCTCTGTTAGACTTCAGAGCATGAACACTAATCAAGAACAAAGAGAGTCATTAGATAATGACAAAGGGATCAATTTTTGGAAACAGATAACAATCTTAAATATTTATATGTAACAAAGAGCTTAAAAATAAGGCAAAAACTGTTAACACTGAAGAGGGAAATAGCCGAATGTGCCATTATAGTTGGAGTCTTTAACGTTCCTCTATCAGTAGTTGATAGATCAAGCAGGCAGGAAATCAGTAGAGATGTTGATGACCTGAATAGCACTAGCAACCGACTTGATCTAATTGACATTTACAAAGTACTCCATCACCAGAACACGCATTCTTCTCCAGCTCACATGGAACATTCAACAGAACAAATCACAATCGGGGCCATAAAACATGCCTTAACATATTTAAAATAACAGAAGCGATACAAAATATGCTCTCAGATTTTGGTACAATTAATCTAGCAGTCAAAGCAGAAAGATAACTGGAAGATTCCCAAATACTTGAAAAATAAGCAACACTTCTAAGTAAGCTGTATGTCAAGAAAGAAGTTTCAATGGAAGTTTTAAATATTTTGAACTAACAAAAATCAAAATACAACTTATCAAAATTTGTGGGATGCACTAAAGCAGTGCTTAACAAGAAATGTTCAGCCTTAAATGAAGATATTTAAAAGAAGAAAGCTCTAAAATCAACAACCTTGACTTCCATCTTAGGAAAGTAAAGGAAAAAGGGCAAAATAAGCCCAAAGGAATGAAAGAATAAAAATTAGAAATCAATGAAATTGAAAATAGAAAAATAATAGAGAAGACTAATGAGACAAAAAAAGTCTGGTTCTTTAAAAATATCAATCAATTTAATAAACCCCTAGTGAGGTTAACCAAGAAAAAAAGAGAAGACACAAATTAGTGTCAGAAATGAAAAAGTTTCATCATTATTGATCCCTTGAACATTAAAAGAATAATAACATAATACTACAAACAACTATGCCTCCAAATTTGATGGCCTAGATGAAAGGAACCAATTTTTTGAAAGACATATGTCACCAAAACTCACACCATGATAAATAAATAACTGGAACAGAACTATATTTACTAAAGAAATTCAATCAATACTTTAAAACCTTTCAAGAAATAATTTATCAGTTCCAGATCATTTTACTGGTGAATTCCACCAGATATTATATTTAAGAAAGAAATAATGTCAATTCTCCACAATTTCTTCCAGAAATAGAAGCAGAGAGTGTGGTTCCTAACTCATTTTATTAATCTAGCATTACTCTGATACCAAAACTGGAGAGAAAAACATTACAAGAAAGGAAAACTAGGAACCAATATCTTTTATAAACATAGATATACACATCCTTAAAAAAATTGCAAATTGAATGCATGAACGTATAAAAAGGATAATACATCAAACTAAGTGAGGTTCATTCCTCAAATGTAAGGCTGGTCCAACATTCATAAATCAATCCATGTAATTCTTCATATTAACACACTGAATAAGAAAAACGATATGCTTATATTGATAGATGCTGAAACATTCAGCATCATGATTCATAGAATAAAAACATCCAACAAAATCTAACACTCATTCATGATAAAAACAAAACAAAACAAAACAAAAAAACCTCTCAAAACACTAGGACTAGAGGAACTTCCTTATTCTAAAAAAGTAAATAAATGTTATGATTCACAACAAACTTAACAGAGCAAGACCGAATGTTTTTCCCCTGACATTGGGAAGAAGGCAAGGAGGTTCCCATTCCCTTTCAACATCTTACAGGAAGTTCTGCCTAACAAAATAAGATTAGAAAACGAAATAGAAAGGTAAACAGATGGGAAAGAACAAAAAACCTGTATTTTTTTTGCAAATGACATAATTGGCTATGGGAAAGACTTCAAAGAATCTAAAAAAAACAACTCCTGGAATTAAAACACAAGTAAAGCAAGTATAGCAAAGTCTCAGGATACAAGGTCAATATACAAACGTCAAAAAAAAAAAAAAAAAAAAAAACCATTTACAGTAGCACCAAACGAATCAAGCACTTAGGTATAAACCTAACAAAATACATCCAAGACTTTATGCAGAAAACTACAAGACATTGATGAAAGTAATCAAAAAAAGATCTAAATACATGGAGAGAACTTCTGGGTCACACAAAGACTTAATGCTGCTCAGAGGTCAATTCTTCCCAGCTTGATCTGTAGACTCAATGCAATCTCAATAAAAATCCCAGCCAACTATTTTGTAGATGCTGGCAAACTAATTCTAAAATTTATATGGAAAGACAAAAAACCTAGACTAGCAAACATGGTACTGAAGAACAAAGCTGAAGAACTTACACGACTCGTTTTTAAGATTTACTAACAGCTACGTTAATTAAGACACTGTGGTACTGGTGAAAGAATACATATAGAGATTAAAGGAACAAAACACAGAGCCCTGAAATAGACCTGTAGAAATACAGTCGACTGATTTTTGACAAGGGCACCAAGGCAATTCAGTGGAGAAAAAAATAATCATTTTCAGCAAATGGTGCTGGAACAATTAGATGGCCATTAAATAAAAGAATCTAGACAAAAATCATTGCAGAAAAATTAACTCAAATGGATCATACACACAAGTGGATTATGTTAAATTTTTTTTTTACTTTAGGTGCATACTCTATCTGGCATTTCTCCTCATGTTATCCGTCCCCACCCCCCCACCCTCTCCACACCCCGCTGTCTCTCCCCTGGCCCCCACAACGTCCCCCAGTGTGTGATGCTCCTCTCCTTAAGTCCATGTGTTCTCATTGTTCAACACCCACATATGAGTGAGAACATGCGGTGTCTAGCTTTCTGTTCTTGTGTCAGTTTGCCGAGAATGATGGTTTCCAGATTCATCCAAGTCCCTACAAAGGACACGAACTCATCATTTTTTATGGCTGCATAGTATTCCATGGTGTGTATGTACCACATATTCTTTGTCCAGTGTATCATTGATGGGCATTTGGGTTGGTTCCAGGTCTTTGCTATTATACACAGGGCTGCAATGAACATACGTGTGTATGTGCCTTTATAGTAGAACAATTTATAGTTCTTTGGGATCTATATGCCCAGTAATGGGATTACTGGGTTAAATGGAATTTCTATTTCTAGATCCTTGAGAAATCGCCACACTGTATTCCACAACGGTTGAACTAATTTACACTCCGACCAACTGTGTAAGAGTGTTCCTATTTCTCCACATCTTCTCCAGCAATTGTTGTCTCCAGATTTTTTAATGACCGCCATTCTAACTGGCATGAGATGGTATCTCAATGTGGTTTTGATCTGCATTTCTCTAATGACCAGTGACGATGAGCATTTTTTCATATGTTTGCTAAAATGTACTATACATAAATAAAATCTATGTGCCCTGGGTTTGGAGATGAGCTTTCAGACACAGCACCAAAAGCATCATGCAAGAAAACAACAGATAAGTTGAATTTTATTAAAATTAAAAATCTTTGCTCTGCTAAAGGATGAAAAGACAAGGCCAAGAGTGGGAACAAAAATTTGCAAAACACGTCATATCTGATAACGGACATGTAATCAAAATATACAAATAATTTTAAACATACAACAATAAGAAAAAAGAACAACTCTATTTAAAAATGGACAAAGGATCTGAAAATATATCTCATCAAAAAAAGATGCATAGGCCAGGCACAGTGGCTTGCACCTGTAATCCCAGCACTTTGGGAGGCCGAGGCAGGTGGATCACTAGGTCAAGAGATCGAGACCATTCTGGTCAACATGGTGAAACCCCATCTCTACTAAAAATACAAAAAATCAGCTGGGCATGGTGACGCATGCCTGTAATCCCAGCTACTCAGGAGGCTGAGGCAGGAGAATTGCCTGAACCCAGGAGGCGGAGGTTGCGGTGAGCCAAGATTGCGCCATTGCACTCCAGCCTGGGCAACAAGAGCGAAACTCCGTCTCAAAAAAAAAAAAGATATACAGACGGCAAATGAGCATGTCTTAGCTGAGGATGCTGTAACAAGATGTCATAGACCGAGTGGCCTAAACAACAAAATTTATTTTCTCATAGTTCTGAAGGCTGGAAGTTCAAAATCAGGGTGCCAAGAGAGTTGAGTCCTGGTGAGGACCCCTTCCTGGTGAGGACCCCCTTCCTGGTGAGGACCCCTTCCTGGTGAGGACCCCCTTCCTGACTTATAGGTGGCATCTCCTCACTGCGTCCTCACACGGGATTTCCTGGGTGTATGTGTATTGGAGAGAGATCAAGCTTGGATCTCTTTTCCTCTTAAAAAGACACCAGTCTCACCATGAGGGTCCCCCCTAATGTCCATATTAACCTCAGTTACTTCCATAAGGGGCCTCTCTCCAAATATAGTCACATTGGGGTTGGGGCTTCAACATATGAATTTCGGGAGATCACAAACATTCAGTCCACAACAAAGCACAGGAGAAGATGCTCAATATAAAACGTCATTAGGGAAATGCAAATTAAAATAAGGAAATGCCACTTCATGCCTACGAGAGTGGCTTAAATCTAAAACACTGGCAGCACCAAATGCTGGTGAGGGTGTGAGGCCACAGGAGCTGCTAGCACTGGGAATGCTAATTGGGCAAGAAGAGCTCTCATCCTGGCACTGGGAATGCAAACAGGGCAAGAGGAGCTCTCATCCTGACACTGGGAATGCAAGCAGGGCAAGAGGAGCTCTCATCCTGGCACTGGGAATGCTAACAGGGCAAGAGGAGCTCTCATCCTGACACTGGGAATGCAAACAAGGAAACAGGAGCTCTCATCCTGGCATTGGCAAAGCAAACAGGGCCAGAGAGCTCTCATCCTGGCACTGGGAATGCAAATGAGGGAACAGGAGCTCTTGTCCTGGCACTGGGAATGCAAATGGTGAGGCCACTTTGGAGGACACTTTGGAGGTTTCTTACAAAGTGAAACCTGGTCTTCCCATAAGAGGTAGCAGTTATACTCCTTGGTATATACCCAAGTGATTTGAAAACTTATGTCCACAAAAAAACCTGACCATGGATGTTGGTGGCAGCTTTCTCCAAAACTGCCAAGGCTGAATGTAACCAAGATACTTCTCAACAGGTACACAGGTAACAAACTGTCATGCACCAGTACAATAGAATACTATCCTTTAACCAGGGGGAGATTTGCAAGATCTGATTTTTAAATCCAATTATAACCTCAGCTAGAATCACATGTTACCAGTGATAAACGAAATGCTATCAAGCCACTAAAGGATACTTCGGCCTCTACCAGCAGCTGGAAGCATCTTAAATGCATATTGCCAAGTAAAAGACAATAGTCTGAAAAGGCAGAGACCGTAATGACAGTACAGCACTCCGCGGGTGCCAGGATGGGGGAAGGGAAGCCAAATGGGGACACACAGGGGATGCTTCGGGCAATGAAATGATTCTGTGGGCACAGGAATGGCTTCTGGCACTGGGCGCCCTTCAAAGCCACACAGTAACCTGGAGACTCACGAAAGGGTAAAAAAGTCGGATTCTCTACAGTGAAAGTTAAAGGCTTTCTGACTCGAACAGTTATAAGTGCTCACTGTAAAAAGCAAGTAAGAAATAAAGAAAATTTTGAGAAGAAAATATTCCTCACCTATAAATACCGTGGACTTTTTAAAGGAATTCTTCAATCCTATACAATTCCGTCTTCACTTTTTTCTTGCCTGGGACAGAGGGACTGACTGGAGGCACAGACCCGCACTGCCCAAAGTCCGTGGAGTGGCCAGAGGACGTTTGAGACAGTATGGCTCAAGTCCAACGTCACTGAAACAGCCTGGCTGGAGGCCTGCTCATCTGGGGTGATGATTGGGTGAGGACCAGTTCCCAGGGTCAGAGTGTCTCCCAGCCAGCCCATGGCATCCCAGAAGCTTCTGAAAACAAGAATTGAGAGCAAGTTTAGGGAGGAAGACACAGGCAGCCCGAGGGTTGGAAGGGACCTCCAAGGCACCTCCAGCCCCCTTTGCAGGGTCTTGGTTTTTCCAATCCCTTTTTTGCCCCACCATGTAGAGAGAAAGATGCATATGTCATCTTCATGTGGCCTGTGCCTCACACTCAGCCAGGTCCACAGCAGACGCTAGCTGGGCAAGCCTCACCCTGTGCCCATACCCTCCTGTTAAGACAGGGACCCTCTGTCCCCACGTGGCCGTCCCCCCCTTCTGGAGGCCTAGCTCCCTGGCTCCAGCTTTGGGATGTAAGATGCCTTTCTCTCTACGCGGTGGGCTGACTGGTGACCCCTTCAAAGATACATTTGTGTCCTAACCTCTGGAACCCGTGAATATGACCTTATTTGGGGAAATTCTTTGCAGACGTGATGAAGGATCTGAAGATAAGGTCATCCCCAGCCACCTTCATGGGCCCTAAATCCAGTGACCCATGGTGTCCTTATAAGAGACAGAAGAGAGATGCAGAGACACAGAAGGGAAGGCCACGGAGGACTGAGGCAGAGGCTGGAGTGAAGCATCTACAAGCCAAGAAACGCCAAGGATCGCCAGCCACCTCCAGTACCAGGGAGAGGGGCACGGGACGGATCCTCCCTCTGAGCTCCCGATAAGTAACCGACCCTTGACTGTGGACTCCTGGCCTCCAGATGGTAAAGTAAGAGTACATTTCTATTGTTTTAAGTCACTCAGTTTGTGTCAGAAAGCCCCAGAAAACTCATGCTGCTGTCTTGGCCTTTTGGTTTCAGATCCTCAAAGGGAAACTGTCCGGGGTGCCGTGAATTCCAACACATTCACAGGAATGTTTGATCAGGGATTCCCGGTCCCAAATCACAGAGCCTTTCCGGCCACTTTCTGGTGGTCTGAGTGCAGCAGCTGGGAGAAATCAGGGGTCTCCATGTGCTCCAGGAAGGGTGATGGATGTTGAGTATCAGCCAGGGTCAGCATGCAGAAGAAGCCTTCCTGTGGAGCTGAGATGGGCTGTTTACAGCGTGAAGAAAAAGGGTTGTTTTATGAAGTGGATTTCTCTTGATCTGGACAATCACAGGAATGATCTGATGGTGAAGATATGCTTATATTTTTATGCATATATGATACGAACAGGAGGAAGAGATATACTGGGTAGAAGAGGGTAGTTCCTCCACCCTCCAGCCTGGAAACTTCAGCCCTAAATGTGGGAAGTAGAAAAGCTCCTTTTTAAAGGACTTGTTTGTTAGGGAATAAGTGTGCTAATTCTTTGTGAAGCCCTATCCTATGTAGCTGTTAGACATGCCATGCCTACAGGCACATAGTACATTCTATGTCCTTGTACTTTAATCAAGATTCTGTGCTGGACATGCTCTCAGGCATGTCCCAGCTCTCCATTGCTTTTACCTGCTTAAGTTATTTAGAAAAGTTTAGAAAAGTTTTAAGTTATTAGCCAATCGGGATTTAGTTTAGATTGTGAGGTCTGGCTCCAGCCAACGATCAGACACAGCAGTAAGGACGACCCCAAATACGTAGAGGGATGTGTGTTTTCTTTGTAAAAATTGCATTGCTGAAAAATCCTTTGTCTCGGAGTTAATTTTTCTTTGCAGCACTGAGCATCTATTTCCAACACTAAATGAGAACAGTTATTCCTGTTTTCCCATCCAAATGTTACTTTTTTGGCCTCCCTACCCCCCAAAACTGTGCTTATAAACTCTAGACCTCAGCTGGCAGAGGACCAGTGGTTGAATATTGAGAGAAGAAGCAACTGAACGTCAGAGACTACAGAGAGATGCAGCTTAACTTCAGACAGCACAGCTTCAGAGAGGAACACAGTGGGAGGCGGCCAGGCTTCAGGGAAAGATCACCTTCCCATACCATCCCCTTTCCAGCTCACCTTCCACTGGCAGCCATTTCCACCACCTAATAAAATCCTCCACGTTCATCACCTTTCAATTTTTTTTTTTTTTTTTGAGATGGAGTTTCACTCTTGTTACCTAAGCTGGAGTGCAATAGTGCTATCTTGGCTCACTGCAACCTCTGCCTACTGAATTCAAGCGATTCTCCTGCCTGAACTTCCTGAGTAGCTGGGATTACAGGTGCATGCCACCACACTCGGCTAATTTTTGTATTTTTAGTAGAAATGGGGTTTCACCATGTTAGCCAGGCTGGTCTCAAACTCCTGACCTCAAGTGATCTACCACCTCGGCCTCCCAACGTGTTGGGATTACAGGCGTGAGCCACTACACTTGGCACATTTGTCACCTTTCAAACCATTCGAGTGACCTGATTCTTCCTGGACACCAAACAAGAATCTGGGTACCAAGAGGCAGGGTGTAAAAGGCTGTCACTCTGACTCTCCACTGAGCTGGTGAATATTCAGCTGTCTGTGGACAGCAACTGCTGAAAGAGCATTAACTGCAACTCACCCCGAGACACTGCCATGGGGCCAGAGCCCAAAAGGGCTTGCCTGGCCCCAGCACTTGCTTGCCTGCATGCTCCCCCTCCTGCAAGAGGTTTGAGAGCTGAGTAAGTGAGCCATACCCCTGTTGCAAGTCCCACAAAGGGGTCAAGGGAATTCTCCCATCTCATAGGCACAATGGTTTCTGACATTTTTGTTGAGTTTTTGGCTTTTCACAAAGCACCTTGACACTAGCAGACAGGCGGATGGGGACTGCAAGGTTCTTTGAACTGACTACACCATGGTGACCCCCGTGACCTACATGTACACCTCCAGAAAAGAAGAAGAATGCCTAGCTCCTGCAATGCCTGATTAACTGACCTTGCGACATTCCACTATTGCTCCTGCCTCACCTGATAAGCCAACCCATGACACTGGATCTTGGACCTCGTGACACCCTCCCACACAACATCCCTCCCCCTGGCTTGCAAAAACCACCCTGAACTGTAACTTTCCACAGCCTACCCCAAACCTATAAAACCAACTCCTATCACACCGTCCTCTGCTGACTCTCTTTTCAGATTCAGCCCACCCACACATGGGTGAATAAACAGCCTTGTTGCTCACACAAAGCCTGTTTAGGTGGTCTCTTTATTCAGAGCGAGCCTAACAGGGACCTGACATCCCCACTCCACAGATGGGGAGACTGAGGCCAGGGAATCAGATCAGTCTTTTGGGAGAGGTGAGAGACTAAAGTGTTTCCCACAACGGGGCTCTGGTGCTGGAAGCACACGGCAGGGTGTGGAGGGGCCACCGCTCTGCACCCCGTGGATGTGCTCCCTGGGCTCCCCCAGCTCTGCTCAGCCCTGCTTCTCAGCTCTGTCCCTGAGCTGCATCTCCCCTTCTGGGCTAGAGGTCTCTGTGCTTCCTTTCTGAGACCCCAGACAACACCTGCCATCACACAGGGCCCGTGCTTAGAACAGCCCCAGCCTTGGTTTAACGTTCTGCTGCCGCTGTCGCATCATTTTTAGTAATCTACCTTTAACGTGTGTCTTGTAACTGAAGTCCAATGGGGCCGTGGCGTGTGTCTGTGGCAGGGGCTTGAGCCGGGTATGCACTCGCCGCCTCACACAACTCTCCCGTAGTGGTGCTAAGCAAGACTCCAAGGGAGCGCAAGGCCAGGGTGTGAGGTCTGCAGATGCCTAAACGCAGTACAGCCCCAAAGGATGTCATTTCCACTTAAGTCAGAGCCTGCTTCACATGCAGAAAGACGGTCCTCAAAGAAAAGGAACAGACCAGGCACAGTGGTTCACCCCGATAATCCCAGCACTCTGGGAGGCCATGGGAGGACTGCTTGAGCCCAGGAGTTCTAGGCCGCTCAGGGCAGCATAGCAAGACCCTATCTCTATCTTTTATTTTTATTTAGAAAAAAGATGAATAATAAGTAAATAAGAACAAGAACAGCTGAGGAGTCTGTATTAGTCAGCTTGGGCTGCTGTAACAAAATACTGCTGGCTGGGGCTCAGAGAACGGATACCTTTTCTCTCATAGTCGTGGAGTGTGGAAGTCGAGGTTGAGGTATCACAGGGCTGGTTCCTCCCGAGGTCGCTCTCCTTGGCTTCTGGATGCCACCTTCTCCCGGTGTCCTCACTGGGTCATCCCTCTGTGTGTGCCTGAGTCTTCCTCTTCTCTTCCTATAAGGACACTGTCATTTGGGACTAGGGCCCACTCTGAAAACTTCAATTTGTTTGCCTCTTTAAAGACCCAAATGTGATCACAGCCTGAGGCACTGGGCGTTAGGGCTTCAACGTACGAATTAGCGGTGGAAGGAAACAACCCGTGATATTCTTTTATTTATTTATTTATTTATTTTTGAGACAGGGTCTCACTCTGTTACCCAGGCTGGAATGCAGTGGTGCCATCAGGGCTCACTGCAGCCTCGACCTCCCAGGCTCAAGTGATCCTCCCACCTCGGCCTCCCAACTGGCTGGGACTACAGGCACACGCCACCACACCCGGCTAATTTTTTATTATTTGTTGAGACAGGCTGCCACTATGTTGCCCAGACTGGTCTCGAACTCCCAGACTCAAGCAATCCTCTAGCTTTAAGCTCCCAAAGTGCTAGGATTACAGGCATGAGGCACCACCCCCAGCCTTGTCATATTCTTTCTTCCTTATGTGACTTCCGTGTTGCAGCCAACTGTTTATGTTGAAAATTACGACACAGAAGGAGAGAAAAAGTTCCCCTGCCTTTTACTTCTTCTTTACCCACCAGTAAGTGGAAGGTAGAGAGCTTAGAACGTGTGCATCTGAAGGAGAAGAAAGGCTGCTGTTTTGTCTCACAGGAACACAATACATGTGCAGGTGTGAGCTACAAGACAAATGGCGTCTTTTCTACAATTCCACACACAAGTTCAAAGATCTCATACATGAGCTGAAAACCCACGTCCCACGATACAAAGGTGAACAGTAACATTTATACCAATAATTTACATTTTCATTTTTCTTTACTCAGAATGATATTCATTGCAAATCTAAAAATCGGACGTCGAGAGACATGGAGGAAATCAGTGACAAGTTTATTTTACAATACCTTTAATAACATGCTACTCCTGACTTCTGAACAAAGGCTCTTCGTTTTCATTTGAACTGGGCAAAATTATGTAGCAAATTTTGCAGTCAGCCTTGCTGGGGCACAAAGGTGCCCCTGCCTCCCCAAACATTGAACCAATTCTCAGGTCCACCCTGATTTTCTACCAATCAATTGCTGCACCGGGCGGTGATGCCTGTGTGCTGATTGGCTTAGGCCTGAGTCACATGCCCTGCACTGACCAATCACAGTGATGACGTCTGCCAGCGCCCACCCTGAGCTGGGGGCACGGTCAGTCCTTCCCAACCCAGGTCAGTCCCACAGAGGGGTAGTTCTTAAGAAAATCTATTTGTTATTAGGAATAAGGAAGACGGGAGTAGATTTGGGGGGCACAGCCAGCGTAGATCCTCTCTGCAGGATTTTGTAAGGCCTTGGCCTTTGAATCTAAGAATCTTGGCCTTAGAATCTTGCCTTTGAGAGTCTTCCACCATTTTAATGACCTATTTGTCTAAGCATTTCTTTAATGTCCACCTCCCCAGAGAGCCTCTGAGCTCAGTGAAGGTGGGGACAGCTTGCCTGGATTGCTGCTGTGTGCACAGCCAGGAGATTTATTGAAGCAAAATAAATCTCGGGACCCCAAATCACTACGCCAAAGGGAAAAGTCAAGCTGGGAACTGCGCTGGACATGCCTGCCTCCCATTCTATTCCTAAATAAGACAGCTGCAAAGATTTTTAAGAAGCCACATCTCTCCCTTGTGGACGAAGGACAGGCAGAACTCAAAGTCCTCCCTCTGCTCACCAGAGACAAGTGTGTATCTGAGGACTTCCTCTAACCTATCATTTCGCTGAGCCGGGGACTAAGGCATGAGCGACTATTCCTGTAAATTGCGTATTCAATAAAAGGCAAATCAGAAACTCAGAAGAATGCAGCTGTTTGTTTCTTAACCTGCTTCGAGTTGTCCTGCCTTTCTGGACCGAACCAGTTTACATCTTACATGTATGGATTGATATCTCATGGCTCCCTAAAACCAAGCTGTGCCCTGACCAACCACCTGTGCCGTGACACGACCCACCTGGCACATGTCACCAGGACCTCCTGAGGCTGTGTCATGGGTGCATCCTTAACCCTGGCAAAATAAACTTTCTAAATTGATTGAGACCAGTCTCGGATAGTTGGGTTCACCCCTGGTACACAGGAAGCACGCAATCGCGGCGTGAAGGATGGAGGGTAAGATGCTCACTCACGGGCACGCTGAGGGCTAAAACCAGGCCCCTGACAAGCAGCCCGGAGTGTCTTTAAGACCACCCTCTGCTCAGGGGTCAAAGTTCAAGAGCTAAGGTGCATGTCTTCAGAAAGGGGTGCAGTCAGGGATCCCCGACACCCGGTGTCTCCTTGGCTTCACTCTGTGGGTGTGTTTGACTCATCATAATGGACTTGGTGGCACAGAGCCCTACCTAATTACAAGGCTTTACTAAACCCTACTTTTTCCTTCTAGATAATTCTACCAGTTCACCTTATTCTCATCCAAAATAAGCACGTGGGTCCTCCACTGTGGCGTCAATCTACCTGACGTGGCGGGGCAGGGGGAGGCATATACACAAACGCTGGATTGTCATTTCCCCTGGCAGACGCTTTGAGGCCTGTTAAAGCTGGCTTTGCAGCAGAAAGCTACCCAGAGCTGCCTCTGCATAAGAGGCCGTCATACAGGGTAAGCTCCCAATCACTAAGTACTCCAGTTATGCTTCTTCAGAAATGTGTCAATAATGATCAAAAAATACTCATTTGCTAGATCATAGGCTAGAGCAAGGGCAGAGGAGTTGATTTCCAGCAAATTGCTCATTAACCAGAGTGCGGGTGGGGCGTTAGACCCCCTTGATCCCCAGCAGGGTTTAGCATCTGCAGCGCAGAGAGGGAGGGGCTGCCCCCCACGCCGCCCCCATCCTCATTCCTGGCATCCTCTGGGCCATCTTGAGGGACTGACAGTAAGCAGCTGCTGTTGGCTGGGGTGGCAGAGAGATGGAGCCCGCTGCCACCTCCCACCTCCTGAGTGAGCTGATCTAG
This sequence comes from Cebus imitator, assembly GCF_001604975.1. NCBI lineage: Eukaryota > Metazoa > Chordata > Mammalia > Primates > Cebidae > Cebus > Cebus imitator. The sequence goes on along the minus strand of NW_016107878.1, from coordinate 1,290,556 downwards.
GGCTGTTCCTGCTGAGTTGTATACCCTGGACCCTGGAGAGGAAGGGCTGGGACTGACTCTGCTCACAGGGGCCCAGTGCAGAGCCCTGCAGACATGAGCAGAGACGACTCCCAGCCACAGAGTCAAAGGTGATTGTGAGGAGATGGCAGGTCAGACACAGCCCGCTATACCCACTCCTTTATGCACTTCAGACACAAGTGACCAGCATTAATGTTAAAACAGAGATCATGAGACTGGCAGACGGGATTCTCTGTGGCAATGAGAGACCAAATTATAAACATATCACGGCTCCTCCTGTAACCTGTTAAAGTACGTATACCAGCCCAACCCATTCTGCTTAAATTCCCGTCCAACCCCTCCTCCTCTGAAGCGCCAGCTCCCAATCTCCGCCAGAGGCCAAGTTTCCCAGCCTGTCCAAAGGAGCACCCTGCAGGCCGCAGCCCTTCACAAGACATGGCAGGGTCTCCTTTTCTAAAGGTACAGATCGTGTGATTTTTCAGTTAGCAAAGCTCGGGCCAACAGCCCCAGCTGAGGTCCCAGCCTGCAGCCAGCACCGCCGTCAGATGAGGGAAGAAGCCCTCGAATGACCCCAGAGCAGCCACCATCTGAGCAGCACAAGCACACAAGACCCTGGAGATGTCCCCAGGTCCGCCCGGCCCCCACTCCCACATGTCTGCTGTGAAGGAGAAACATAAACAATGCTATTGCTTTCAAGCCACTAAGAGCCGCTGGGTTCTGGGCTGGCTCGTTACCAAAGCACAGAACAAAGTTCTCACATGACCCGCAAGAGCCTGGGGTCACAGCCTGCAGCCCTTGGCGGGGGGCACAGGCTCATGAAGAGGGATCACCCTTCTCCAAGGCCTTTACAGAACAGCCGAGGCTGCTGCACAGCTGGATAGGCTGCATTTGCTTTTGCTCTCCCCGTGACAGATTTTCATGGGTGCTGTGTCTACATGGGACCTTGAAAGTTTTGCTGGAAAGTGTCACATGAAAAAAAATGTGTTTGCTACCCCACAGGCACATGGGAAGGGGCTGCTGGGGAGCGGAACGGACCACCCGCCCACCGCTTCACCACTTTTTATGTTTGCAGGAAAAAGCCAGGCAAAGTCTTCCAGGCATCAGTTCATAAGGCTGCACAAAAGTTCAAATTATGCAATCGCTGCCTCAATCTTCGCTTCCAGAGAAACAGTACGTCTGCAGTTAGCAGCAATGAATTGTCACATTGGAATGCGTCTCCGAAGCTGGGTGTGGTGGCTTACGCCTGTAATCCCAGCAATTTGCGAGACCGAGACGGGTGGATCACCTGAGGTCAGGAGTTCGAGACCAGCCTGATCAGCATGGGGAAACCCCGTCTCTACTAAAAATACAAAAAAAAAAAAAAATTTTAGTTGGGTGTGGTGGCGGGTGACACCTGTAATCCCAGCTACTTCCGGAGGCTGAGGCAGGAGAATTGTTTGAACCTGGGAGGTGGAGGTTGCAGTGAGCCAAGATTGCGCCATTGCACTCCAGCCTGGGCACAAGAGCAAGACTCTGTCTCAAAAAGAGAAAAGAATGTGTCTCCACAAACCCTGGCCCAGCTTCTCTTCCCTGGATGGCTTCAGGTTTTCCAAAACGGGAGGAAACCTGAGGTCTGCACATTTTCCTGATGACTCCACTGCCCCCACCCTACTCGCAGCCCTTCCAGTGCCACTTTTTTTTTCTCCTGGTTTCCGGTTCCCTCCTCATTCTTTCATTGAAGGAAAACATTCTGGATGACTCGTGCTGCCCTCCTGCCTCTCAGCTCATTCTAAGGCCAGCCCTTATGGGAGAACAATTGTATTTTTGCCACTGTCCCGTAAGCCCTGTCCTGGTCACATAAGATGTGGACACGCACAGGGCCTCCTACTTGCTGAATTTGCCTGGAAATCCTTCCTTTTGGAGACGGACATTTGGTTGACCAAGTGTTCTGCCGTATCCCCAATTACGAGTCCAGAGTTTTTCAGCCCAAACAGGGCCGCTGCAGATCCCAGGGCTCCTGTTTGCAGAGCTGGTTCCGCTTCCACTGCCCTGAGTCAGCGGCCCACCAGGAGTGCTGGACACAGTCATGAGGGCAGGTGGGCGTTTCCTGGGTCACCCAACCCCTCTTTGTTGCCATGCCTTCTAGAGCCCTCCATGCTGGCCGATGCCGCCCAGGCCGGTCACTTGTACAGTTGCACCTGCCTGATGCCCCCCAGGTGTGCGTGTGAGTTTCCCGTGGCTGCTCTAATGATTCGCCACACACCGGGGAGCGTAAACAACAGAAAGGTCTTCTCTCACAGTTCCAGAGGCCAGAAGTCCAAAATCAAGGTGGCATCAGGGCCAGGCTCCCTCCAAATGTTCTAGAGGAGAATCCTTCCTCACGTCTCCCAGCTCCTGGTGGTGGCTGGCAGCCTTGGCGCTCCTTGGTTCGTGGACACATTGCTCCAGCCTTGGCCTTCGCCCTCACATGGCCTTCTCCTCGGAGGCTCTGCATCTTTCCCTCTACAAGAACACCCGTCATTGCACGTAGGGCCCGCCTTGAGTCCAGAATGGTCTCATCTGTTCACTTACTTACATCTGCAAAGATACTAGTTCCACATCGGGACACTCACAGGTCCCAGGGTTATGACTTAAACATGTATTTTGAGGGGCATTGTTTAACCGCCTACAGCATGTCTTGGGCTTCCATACTACATCTCTCTATTTTTCCATTCTCCTTTCTTATTTTTTGAACACAGAGTCTCTCACTGTCCCAGGCTGGAGTGCAGTGGAGCCATCACGGCTCACTTCAGCCTTGACCTCCCAGGCTCAAGTGATCCTCCCACGTCAGCCTCCCGAATAGCTGGAAGCACAGGTGCATGCCACCATGCCTGGCTATTTTTGTAGAGGTGGAGTCTTGCTATGTTGCCCAAGCTAGAGTTGAACTCCTGGACTCAAGTGATCCTCCCACTCTGGCCTCCCAAAGGGCTAGAATTATAGGCATGAGCCACCATGCCTGGTCTCATTCCACTTTTTGATGAAGAGTTTATGGACTAATTCATAGTAGGGCATGGGTTCTTGTTCATGGCTTAACAAATGGGGCGTTAACATTCTGACTACTCTGTCAAGGAAATTTAATCCAATTTAAAACCTGTGCATTGCCTTCTATGTGCTGGGTCTCCGGACTAGAGACTTTACCATGTTTGTGTTTAGACAAGGTGGCTTTTGCAGGGATGTAGACACGGGGTAGTTCTCTGGGTGTTTTCAATGTCCTGGAAAAGAGAGACGGAGCACATCCGCATTTAGAAGAATCTGCTGAGTTGGGGGCATCTTGCTGTATCAAAGCCTGGACAAACACTTAGGGATTCAGAAAGGACTCAGGCAGGGCCCCATGCTGAAATCCTTGCAGATTTGCTGAGGCCACACTGTCTTCTGAAACTTTAAGGTGGCAAATGGCTACGGTTCCTCTGCTGTGCCATCCGGTAACCCACCTGCAGAGATTTTGCTTCCCATTTTTGCAGTTTTGAGTGTTGCTGGTTTGGAAAAGATGTTTCCACCTGGAGACACAACATTGGTTCCAGTGAATTGGAAGATGAGATGATCACGTGGCCATGTTGGGCCCCGCTGACCACTGAACCTGCAGGAAAAGAGGAAGGCCACTGTACTGGCCGGAGCAATGGATCCCGACTGCCAACAGGAAATTCGGTTGCTGCTACGTGATGTGGGTGGCGGGGAGGAAGGAGACTATTTCTAGACCCAAAGGAGTCTCTGGGGTGCCTCTTGGCTCTTGCATAATTAATAATACAAGTGAGTGGAGGACTGAGACCACTGAGGATTCAGACCCTTCAGGAAGGAGTGTCTTGTCCCCCCACCAGGTGAGGCATGCCACCCAGCTGAGGTCAAAGGAGACACGAAATGACCTGCAGAGGAGGGCTCGTGATGGCAGCTGTAGAAAGGCAGGCTGTGGCCATGCGCAGATGTCCTGGCCTTGCTTCTGGTGGGAGCTTGCACACACGGGATTGTTTGTATGGACATTCCTATTTTCTTTGTCTCTCTTCTCATTCTTTAAAGAAATTTTGTTTGGGATCAGCTTTCTTGGTCTGTAGTCAACAGAATTTTCGGAAGACACTCTGTGGTAGGCATAACAATGGACCCCAAAGACACCCACATCCTTATGCCTGGAACCTGTGAACATGTGACCTTACCTAGCAAGAGAGACTTGGCAGACGTGACGGAAGTGGGGATCTCATAGACAGGGAGGTGATTCTGGATTTTCCAGGTGGGCCTAATCTACTCCCATGAATCCTTAAAAGCAAAGAACCTTTCTCAGCTATGTTCAGAGGGAGCTGGAAGAATGGAGAGAAAGAGGCAATGTTTATGGCTTAAAAGATGGAGGAAGGACCCAGCAGCCAAGATATTTGGCAGCCTCAACAGGCTGGAGAAAGCAGGAAACAGATTCTCCCCTGGAGGCACAAGAAAGCAGGAAACGGTTCTCCCCTAGAGGCGAGAAAAAGCAGGAAATGGATTCTCCTCTAGAGGTCAGAGAAAGCTGGAAACAGATTCTCCCCAGAGGCTGGAGAAAGCAGGAAACGATTCTCCCCTAGAGGCCAGAGAAAGCAGGAAACGATTCTCCCCTAGAGGCCCAGGAGAGAACGAGTCCTGATGGCGCCTTGACTTTAGCCCATTGAGTCTTTTGTCTGACCTCTCACCTCCAGACCTGTAGCAACAATAAATCTGTGTTGTTTGAAGCCACTTCATTTGTGGCAATTTGTTACATCAGCCGTAGAGGACTAATCAAGGTGGCGATTGGATTTAAGGAATATCTTGGCTGGGGCAGTGGCTCACGCCTGCAATGTCAGCACTTTGAGAGGCTGAGATGAAAAGATCCCTTGAGCTCAGGAGTTCAAGGCTAGCCTGGGCAACACAGCAAGACCCTGTTTCTACAAAACACTCAAAAATTATCAGGGCATGGTGGTACACGCTTGTGGTTCCAGCTACTGGAAAGGCTGAGGTGGAAGGGTCACTTGAGCCTGGCAGGTTGAGGCTGCAGTGAGCTGTCATTGCACCACTGCACTCCAACCTGAGCCACAGAGTAAGACCAAGAAGAAGGAGGAGGAGGAGGACGAGGAGCAGGGAAGGGGAGGAGGAGGGAGGGGGAGGGAGAAGGAGGGGCGGAGGAGGAGGAGAAAGATCTGGCAATGGCCCAGAGGTGGCACTAGGACCAGCCCCCAAAGACAGACACAACGACTGGCGGCTTCTGCAGCTCCTCAGCTGGGGGAGATGCTAAGAAAAATCACTTGTGTGGACGATGCTTGCAGCTTGTTAGGCAGAAGCATAAGTGGTCTTGCTGTTGGAGAGATGCGTGAATAGGGGTAGAAGGATGTGGACGGGGCTGCACGGTCCGAGGGAGTGCCTGACCCTGGCCTCTCCACGTCACAGCTGCCTTTCCACACTGGGTGTTCTTGGTGCCTGGCCGTCTTGCACAGGGGGTGCTGGAGGGGACTGCAGGGCTGGGTGGAAAGTTCTGTCCCTTGGTCCTGTTCTGACAATACTGCTGCTGCTGCCTTTTTTTTTTTTTTTTTTTTTTTTTTTCCAGGAACACGTCTTCGCTTTGGCAGTGCAGTTCCTTCCCATAGCAGAGAGGATCTTGCCTACAATTTTGCCAACTGCAGAAAAGTTCCTCTTTAAAGTGTCCTTTCTTATTAAAGAATAAATCATAAGTGTGCTAGTAACTCTTTGTTGAGCCCTATCCTATGCAGCTGTTAGACACGCCGTGCTTACAGGCACGAGTACATTCTATGTCCTTGCACTTTAACTAAGATACCTGTGCTGGACGTGCTCACAGGCATGTCCCAGCTCTCTACTGCTTTCGCCTGTTTAGAAAAGTTTTAAGTTGTAGCCAATTGGGTTTTAGTTTAGATTGTGAGGTCTGGCTCCAGCCAATGGAGATCAGACACAGCAGTAAGGACAACCCCAAATGCGTGAGGGATGAATTTGTGTGTTTTCCTTTGTTCATTGTCCTCTTGTGCAAGATGGCTAGTGAGGGTGCCCTTCCTGCAGCCCAGGGAATAAAAGTTGCTTTGCTGAGAGATCCTTTGTCTCAGTGCTAATATTTCTTTACAGCACTGAGCATCTGTTTCCAACACTAACCCTCACAGAACCAGGGACCCTGTGTCCTTCACCTGCCAAGAGACACCCCCAGCCAGCCCACCAGCGCTTCCTCCCTGGAAGCCTCAGTTTATGCCTTGCGGGCTGCACTCCCCGGCTTCCTTGCTGTTATGGCCACAGCCTCACCTCCATGGGAGTGGCTGACTCCTGCGGTTGCTGTCTCCATGACGCCTGAGTTCTCAGTGTGCCTGGGTCAGCTGGGGAGAAGTAAGCAGCACTCAGCTAGCACCCCTTCTGTATTCTTCTCAGTTAAATTCTGGCTGCCAAAATGCCCTGTGGCTTCCATCTCCTGACGGCCCCTAGCAGGACGCCACGTGTTGTGACGGGCCGCAAGCCGCGTGTTCTGGAAGACCCATAGAAAAAGCAGTTTGCTCTAAGGGGGTCCCTAGAGGAGGGGCCACCACAACACTTGGGGGAAAGAGAGGCTGTTCGAGGCAGGCAGTTCACCCTGCCCTCCCTCCTTAATACATAGGTCAGACCAGTGCTACCCTCCTGCAGCCAGGCTGCCCTGGAAGTTTCCCCGCTGGGCCCCTGCAGAGTCACACTGTGTCCTGAGCTGCCTAACAGGTGAGGAAACTGGCCCAGCCCAGGTCTCTAGGGACACGAGGGCCTCCAGTCACCCTCCAACTCAGACTCCCACCATCCCCTATCCTGTGCACCCTGGTGAACAGCAGAGCCTTGGGACACCCCCCGAGGCCTGCAGAGGTGGGACAAGCGCTTGCCGTGACAAACGGAGTCATTCTCAGAAGCCGAGAGCAGAGGTCTGGCAGATTTTCTATTTGTTCTATAAGAAGAGGCACTCGGCTTCCAAGAAGGCATCTCTCCAGGAAAGTCCTCGGACACAGATATGTCCTAAATCTCTGCTTCTGCCTGCATTTTCTCCAAAACCTTCGTTCCATTTCCACTGTCGGTACCTGCGTCTTTCCTTTTCCTGGCAGCAGCTGTGCCTGGCTTTCTCAGGGTCATTAGAAACGGCCCCTGCCTCCCTCCCTGGGCTATTCCACAGCAGTCTGTCCCCAGGGTCTCACTGACGCGATTTGGAAAGCTGAGGCCACTTGCTTGGCTGATGGGGAGGGCTTGAGAGGCTGTTTTTCTGCCTGTCTCAGGTCCCTGGAAACCTCAGCTTAAGCAACATGTTCTTTTTGGTTGGAAAAAAAAAAGAGAGAACTCGTCATCAATCATCAAGTCTGGGCAGCAGACCAGGCAAACTGTGGAATAGAACATGGTTAACTGTTTTCATCTGCGCCATGTGGCCACTCCTCCTGCGCCATGTGGCCACTCCTCCTGCGCCATGTGGCCACTCCTCCTGCGCCATGTGGCCACTCCTCCTGCGCCATGTGGCCACTCTTCCCTTTTGTCCTTTCTTTGGTGTTCCAGTTGTGATCAACAGAACGCGCATTTTCATTCCTTGGTCCGTTCTCTAGAAATGGCTCTTGGCTTGTAGTGATCGGGGCTGATTTGCAGCGAGGGCCTCCTCCACGTAGGAATTCTCATGCTTGCTGTCTTTCTCCTCCACCAAACTTGTTTCAGTTTCCTAGAGCTGCCGGAACAAATGGGACCGCAAACTGGGGGGCTTGAAACAGCAGAAATTTATTGGTGTCACAGTTCTGGGGGCCAGTGTTTGTTTGTTTGAAATGGAGTCTCACTTTGTTGCCCAGGCTGGAGTGCAGTGGAGTAATCTCAGCTCACTGCAACCTCTGCCTTGCGGGTTCAATCAATTCTCCTGCCTCGGCCTCCAGAGTGGCTGGGATTACAGGCATGTGCCACCATGCCTGGCTAATTTTTGTAATTTTAGTAGAGACAGGGTTTCACCATGTCGGCCAGGCTGGTCTCGAACTCCTGACCACAAGTGATCCTCCCGTCCCAGCCTCCCAAAGTGCTCGGATTACAGATGTGAGCCACCGCACCCGGCTGGAGGCTGGAAGTGGTCAAGGTGTCGTGGGGCTGGTTCCTCTGGAGGCTCTACGGGAGGGTCCTTCCTCGTCTCTTCTGGGTTCTGGTAGCTCTGATCCGAGATGCTCCGGGAGTGTAGGCGTGTCACCCCAATGCCTGCTCCATGTTCCTGTCATGTCCCCTCCGTGTCCTCTGCCCTTCCCTTCTCTCATGAGGACACTGGAGGTATAGCTGCTCCCATCCAGAATAACCTCAGTATTTCCCTTTTTCCAAACAAGGCCACATGCACAGCCCCTGGGTGGATGCACCCTCTGTGGAAAGTCATCATGCAACCCACCATGCGGCCCTTGGCGGCGGATTCTATGGTCACCTCAATGAACGGATGGCAAAACAGAACAAACACGTTTAGGGAGGCCGGGTGACTGGCTGGTGAGTAGCCATACTGGGATTTGAGGCTGGGCACATCCAGGCTGACCTGGCTCACTCCTGGAGCCCCCTCTGGCTGGAGTTCTCGCCAGAGCCCCGTACCTCCTCCCTGCGTCACGTCCCCCAGTGTTGGGCTGGGCTCTGAGCTCTGGGCCAGCCTGGCTGCTGTGGTGGGACAAGCCACACTTCACTCTGCATCTGCTGCAATGTCACTTTGTCAGGCAGGACTTTGCACTAACATTAGAATTTACTTCCTGACCTCGCATAGGAGGGCCCTGGGGATGCTGTAACAAAGGACCACAAACTTCATAACTTCAAACAAGCGACATTTCTTCTGTAGCGATTCTGGAAGTCTGGAGTCTCACTGGGCTAAAGTCAAGGGGTCTTCAGGGCTGGGTTCTGCTGGAGGCTCCCGGGAGAACTGTTTCCTCACCTTGTCTGGCTGCTAGCAGCCGACTGTGGTCCTTGGCTTGTGGCCCCTTCCTCCGAGGCCAAGCTAGCAGCGTCCTATCTTCCAGTGTCACTCTGATGCTGAGTGGACTTCCACTCATGTTGGCATGTCTCCTACCCGCAGGGATCCCGCCTCCCTGTCCCAAGGACCCTGTGATGGCACCGTGCCCATCTGAGTAGTCCGCAGGGTCCGGGGATTGTGCAGCTCGCCAGAAGGCTGCACCCTGTCTGTGGCATCCTGCTTTCTCTACATCCTGGTGGCCCCAGCAGGCTGATTATTAAATTCTATTGCTGATCTCTCCCCACTGGAAGGTCCACTCCCTGAGGCCAGGGGCGTGGTTAGTTCCCTACTGCGTCTAATGAATGAAATGGCATAAAACTCCTATTGAAATGTGGGTCTCACTGAGTGACTTAGAAGATGCTCTATTCTGAATTGGAGAATTGGAACCACTAGAGGCTCAAAGAAACTTTTTTTTTTTTTTTTTTTTTTTTGGAGACAAAGTTTGCCTTGTCACCCAGGCCGGGAGTGCAGTGGTGCAATCTCGGCTCACTGCAACCTCCACCTCCCAGGTTTAATCAATTCTCCTGTCTCAGCCTCCCAAGTAGGTGGGATTACAGGTGCCCACCACCATGCCCAGCTAATTTTGTGTGTGTGTATTTTTAGTAGAGATGGGGTTTCACCATGGTGGCCAGGTGGCCAGGCTGGTCTCGAACTCCTGACCTCAGTTGATCCACCCACCTCAGCCTCCCAAAGTGCTGGGATTACAGGCGTGAGCCAACATGCCCAGCCCCAAAGAAATCTTTTATAAAGGCTGAATCTGAAAGCAATTATATCATGGGATTCTAACAATGCCTATTTTAAATTGTTGGCATCATGCCCACCGCCAAAACCTCAGTGCCTCTGAGAACATTAGCAGGCCAAAAGGGCATCTGGAACGCTGTAACTTGGGGCAGCTGCTCCATGAAGCCTGGCCCGTGGGGCTGCCCCTACAGCTGTGCCTGTGGTGCCCATACCACACCAGGGGACGCCGTCACAGGACAGGGGATGCCGCCTACCTCTAAGCAAGGGTGTGACCAGATCCTTAAACAGGGAAACACAGCAGATCTGCCTATTTCTGAGACTCTTTTAGGCAAAGCCCAGGGCTCTGGCTTCCTCCTTTGATACAACAGAGACCTACATCACCTTCCATCTGGGAGAGGAGGCAGAGGCAGTCAGGTGGCCACATCCCTCCTCAGAGCCAGAAACCACTGGTCCAGCCCGTCTGGCGCCTGGTTCAGTAAGAAACAACAGCCACTCCTCTGAGTATTCTGACTCTTCTTACATCTGAGTGTACCTGGTTTTAAGTTCATACGAAGGAAAGGGGCACAGAAGAGGCCAGGAAAGATGGCCTTGAATTGCTGATGCCACCCATTCCCCCATCCCCCATCCCCAGGCAGCAGCCACGTGGCATGGAGAGAGAATCTGTGCGCCCTGGGGAGATATCATGCAGTGATTGTGGGACTTTCCACTGGAACCTGTGCTGTGCTGTCAGAGCAGAAAGCAACACACGGCAGAACTCCGCTGGTGCCCGTGGAGGGAGCCTTCAGACCAACCTTCGCTGGAGGGAACTCCCCCCTCCCAGTGGTCAAAACCTGAGTGCCAGCAAGCCTGGACACCAGGAGCTAAGGTGCTCTGGGGTCCTAAATAAACTCGAAGGAAGTCTAAGCCACAAGGACTGTCATTCTTGGCCAAGTCCTGGTGCTGTGCTCAGAGCCAGGGGACTTGGGATACACATGACCTAGTGAGACACCAGCCGGGGCAGCTATGGGAGTGCTTGCACCACCCCCACTCCAGTCCCAGGCAGTGCAGCTCACAGCTCCAGGAGACACTCCTTCTCTCTGCTTGGCGTAGTCCTGAGGCCTCTATTCCAGGCCTTAGCACCTGGATCACATTTCTAGACACACCCTGGACCGGGAGGAAACCTGCTCCCTCGAAGAGAAGGACGCAGTCTCGGCAGGATTCGTCACCAACTGACTGAAGAGCCCCTGAGTCCTGAATAATCCGCAGCACTATCCAAGCAGTACTTTTTGCAGGTCTTGGGTGAAGCTCAGCCATGCTGGTTCAGACGTGACCCAGCACATTCCCTGATGTGGTGGCTGTGGGGAGAGAGACTCCTTCGGCTTGAGGAAAGTACAGAGAAGAGAAAACAGGACGTTGTCTTGCAGCTTGGGTGCCAGGTCAGCCAGAGTGGAGTACAGCACTCCCAGAGATGGGTGATTTGCCTCCAGCTAAGACTGGTCTAAATGCTCCCTCCATGGTGTCCTCAGTTGCAGGCCTTGGCTCTTGGACAGCGTTTCTGTACCTGTCCTGGGCCAGCGAGGGAGCCTGCTGCCTTGAAGGAGAGACGCAGGCCTGGAAGCGTTGACCACAAGCTGATTGCCGAGCTCGTGGGCCTTGAGTCAGCACCGGCAGTGGCCAGGCAGTACTCAGCACAGGGCTTGGGCAGTGGTGGCCACGGAGAGAGACTCCTGTACTTGGGGACAGGAGACGGAAGAGTGGGCAGTGAGGAGGACTTTGTTTTCCAGCTTGAGTGCCAGCTGAGCCACAGTAGAACAGAGCTCCAGGTATATTCCCAAGGTTCTTGAATCCAGGCCCTGGTTCCCAGATGCCACCTTTGGACCCGCCCACAGCCAGGGGGAACCTGTCACCCTGAAGGGAAGAGCATGAGCCTGGCCGGCTTCACCACCTGCTGACTGTGGAGCCTTGAGTAAATGGCGACACCATTGGTGGAAATGTAAATTAGCACAGCCACCACGGAGAACAGTGTGGGGGTTCTCACAACTCTAAACACAGAGTTGCTACACGATCCAGCAGTTCTACTGCTAGGTATATGCCCCAAAGAATGGAAATCAGTATACTGAAAAGATACCCGCACCTCCATGTTTACTGCAGCACTACTCACAGCAGCCAAGACTTGGGAGCAGCCTAAGTGTCCATCGACAGAGGAATGGGTAAAGGAAAAGCAGTGCATATACACAATGGAGCACTATACAGTCGTGAAAATAATGAGATCCTGCCATTTGCAGCAGTGTGGGTGGAACTGCAAGTCACTGTGTTAAGTGAAATAAGCCAGGCACAGAAAGGCAAACTTCATATGTTCTCATTTATTTGTGGGAACTAAAAAATCGAACCATTGAACTCATGGAGTTAGAGAGTAGAATGATGGTTACCAGACGCTGGGAAGGGTAGTTGGCAGATGGGAAGGAAAGGGGATGGGTAACGGGCACAAAAATGTGGTTAGAATGGATAAGATCTAGCATTTGATAGCACAACGAGGTAACTACAGTCAACGAAAATTTATTGTACACTTAAAAATAGCTAAGAGAGTATACTTGGATTATATGTAACACACACAAAGAAAGACAATGCTTGAGATGATGGATACCAAAACAAAAACAACAAACTCAATCTGGACTCCACGCGTGGCATCATCCATCGTGGAGAGTAGCCCTCCCTGCCAGTCCCCAAAAGCCTGAACACCAGCAACGTCTTTCTCTGCTGCACCCTCTGGCTTGTCAACAATTAAAAGCACACTGCGGGCTGGGCACGGTGGCGCACACCTGTAATCCAAGCACTTTGGGAGGCCGAGGCAGGCGGATCACGAGGTCAGGGGTTCAAGACCAGACTGGCCAACATGGTGAAACCCCGTCTCTACTAAAAGATACAAAAATTAGCTGGATGTGGTGGCTCATGCCTGCAATCCCAGCTACTTGGAGGCTGAGGTAGGAGAATTTCTTGAACCAGGACCTGGGAGGGGGAGGGGGCAGGGGGGGAGAATGGGCCCACTGAAAACCAACGTGGGGGACAGGGGGGGACACCTTCTAAAAAAAAAAAAAAAAAAAAGGGCACTGAGATGGCCATCGAGGGAGTGTTGAAAGAACATGTGGAGTCTCAAGCTTGCAGCTCCACCAGAGCAATAAAGCAGAGAGTCCAGTCCTTGGATGCAGGGCCAGAGACAGCTGTGTCCCTTAGCAGAATGCCCAGCCCGTGAACTCCCTTCCGTGGCTGCATTCTGAAGGTGCCAAGCAGTGACTGAAGAGAATATGCACAAAAACAGGCAGGCTGGACCTGACCTTCCAATGCACGTAGAATGCCCCTGCTCCCACAAGCCTGACCTTTATTAAAAGTAGCCAAGTTTGCTCCTGTTTAAGTTGACAGAAAGCCAACCCCAGTAGACAATTCCCAGAAGGGAAAAGGTACATGATGCACACATCAATGAAGAGCTGCTCAAACCCACGGGAATCAGAGAAATGCAGCCGAGTGCAGGAAACCCCATTAAGATTGGCAAAAGTTAGAGGGTTGGCGAATGCCAAGTGCTGGCAAGATGGTGGGAAGCAGAGGCTTCCAGGATGGCTGTGGGAGGGAGACTGGGCACGTGCCAGGCTGGGAAGCTCTCAGGCTGGGCTTTGTAGGGGGCTGTGAACTTGCAGTCAGGCTGAGGAATGCATGGCTGAGAAAGGCTCTCACTGTGTCTTCCCCAGCAAGGCTTGCACTGGTGTCAATGAACACTGTGGAAGTGAAGGATGGAGAAGCTCAGAGTCCAGTGGTGGATGACTGAGTTAGCGACACGTTGTGAAGCAGCAGATGGGACTGAGCAGGAGTCACACGGCATGCATTAGTAGAGTCAGGGTTTCACCATGTTGGCCAGGTTGTTCTCAAACTCCTGACCTCAGGTGACCCACCTGTGTGTGCACCAGTGTGCACCCGCGTGCCCTCAGCCACATGGAGACAAGTAAAAATAACACACAACACCACCTTGTACTCCTCAGGATGGCTGCTATCAACAAGGTGGAGAATAACAAGTGTCAGCAAGGCCATGGAGAAACTGGAACCCTTGCACATTAGTCAGGGTTGATCCACAGTCAAACGTTCAGTTTCCACCAAAGCCCATGCCAAGAGCTGTCTCTCAAACCCCTGAGGTAGGACAGTAGAGGCATATTCCTGGCCTTACCAGCTAAGACACATTGCTTCTGGGGGGCCTTATGGACAGGAATGGAGAAAAAGGCATTGGCCAAGTCAATGGCTGCATACCAGGTACAAGGAGATGTGTTAATTTGCTTAAGCAATGAAACCACATCTGGTACAGCGGCTGCAACTGAGTCACAATTGTGGGAATGTAAAATGGTGCAGCCCCCTGTGGAAAATGGTATGGCTGTTTCTCCAAAAATTAAACATGGAATTAGCACGTGATTCAGCAATGCCACTCCTGGGTATGTCTCCCAAAGAACAGAATCCAGCGTTTCAAAGAGATATTTGTACACCCATGTTCCAACCAGCATTTTTCACGCTACCCAAAAGGTAGAAATGGACCAAACATCCATCAACAGATGAATGGATGAACAGAGTGTGGTCAGTCCACACAACAGAATATCACTCAGCCTTGGAAATAAGGAGATTTTGACACAAGGGACAACATGGATGAACTTTGAAGAAGTCATGCCGAGTGAAATAAATCGGTCACAAAAAGGTGACAGCTGTAGGACTCAAATGAGGACAAGAAGGCTCAAACTCATAGAGACAGAAAATAGAATGGTGGTTGGCAGGGGCTGGGAGAGGAGGAAGCAAAGAGTTGGGGTTTACCGGGAATAGAGTTTCAGTTTGGGAAAATGAAAAGGCCTGGGGGTGGGTGGTGGTGACAGCTGCACAACACAACAGTGTGAATGAACTTAATACCACTGAATGATACACTTAGAAATGGTTAAAATGGGCCAGGCATGATGGCTCACACCTGTAATCCCAGCACTCTGGGAGGCCGAGGCGGGCAGATCACCTGAGGTCAGGAGTTCAAGGCCAGCCTGGCCAACATGGTGAAACCCCATCTGTACTAAAAATACAAAACTTAGATGGGTGTGGTGGTGTGTGCCTGTAATCCCAGCTACTCAGGAGGCTGTGGCAGGAGAATCACTTGAACCCAGGAGGTGGAGGTTGCAGTGAGCAGAGATAGATTGTGCCATTGTACTCCAGTCGTCTGGGAGACAGAGCAAGACTCCATCTCAAAAAA